>NW_025727620.1:1500000-1586434 GCF_021461385.2 Schistocerca piceifrons
TTCCGATGCTTCACTTCAGGTTTACTGTATCCCTCTGACCTTATTGCCGATGAAACACAGAAATTGCATCGGAATAAAATACTAAAGGCTCAATGCCGACTTAAGGACAAGATGACCGACCCTTCTTACTGGCTATGTTTTGAACCATTCCTGTGACACTAGTTATAGATTCCGATGCTTCACTTCAGGTTTACTGTTTCCCTTGGACCTTCTTTTTGACGACGAAACACAGAAATTGCATCGGAATTAAATACAAAAGGCACAATGCCGACTTAAGTACAAGAAGACTGACTCTTCCTACTGTCTATGCTTTCAACCATTTCTGTGACACTAGTTATAGAGTCCGATGCTTCACTTCAGGTTTACCATATCCCTTGGACCTTCTTATTGACGATGAATCACAGAAATTGCATCGGAATTAAATACAAAAGGCACAATGCCGGCTTAAGTACAAGAAGTCTGACTCTTCTTACTGTCTATGTTTTCAACCATTACTGTGACACTAGTTATTGATTCCGATGCTTCACTCCAGGTTTTCTGTATCCCTTGGACGTTCTTATTGACGATGAAACACAGAAATTGCATCGGAATTAAATACTAAGGGCACAATGCCGACTTAAGTACAAGAAGACTGACTCTTACTACTGTCTATGCTTTCAACCATTTCTGTGACACTAGTTATAGATTCCGATGCTTCTCTCCAGGTTTACTGTATCCCTTGGACCACCTTATTGACGATGAAACACAGAAATTGCATCGGAATTAAATAGAAAAGGCACAATGCCGACTTAAGTACAAGTAGAGTGACTCTTCTTACTGATTATAGTTTGAACCATTCCTGTGACACTAGTTACAGAATCCGATGCTTTACTTCAGGTTTACTGTATCCCTCTGACCTTCTTATTGACGATGAAACACAGAAATTGCATCGGAATTAAATACAAAAGCCACAATGCCGACTTAAGTACAAGAAGACTGACTCTTCTTACTCTCTATATTTTGAAACATTCCAGTGACACTAGTTATAGATTCCGATGCTTCACTTCAGGTTTACTGTTTCCCTTGGACCTTTTAATTAACGATGAAGCACAGAAATTGCATCGGAATTAAATACAAAAGGAACAATGCCGACTTAAGTACAAGAAGACTGACTCTTCCTACTGTCTATGCTTTCAACCATTTCTGTGACACTAGTTATAGATTCCGATGCTTCTCTTCAGGTTTACTGTACCCCTCTGACTTTCTTATTGACGATGAAACACAGAAATTGAATCGGAATTAAATACAAAAGGCACAATGCCGACTTAAGTATATGAAGACTGACTCTTCTTATTGTCTATGTTTGAACCATTCCTGTGACACTAGTTATAGATTCCGATGCTTCACTTCAGGTTTACTGTATCCCTTGAACCTTCGTATTGACGATGAAACACAGAAATTGCATCGGAATTAAATACAAAAGGCACAATGCCGACTTATGTACAAGAAGAGTGACTCTTCTTACTGATAATAGTTTGAACCATTCCGGTGACACTAGTTATAGATTCCGATACTTCACTTCAGGTTTACTGTTTCCCTTGGACCTTCTAATTAACGATGAAACACAGAAATTGCATCGGAATTAAATACAAAAGGCACAATGCCGACTTAAGTATAAGAAGACTGACTCTTCCTACAGTCTACGATTTGAACCATTTCTGTGACACTAGTTGAAGAGTCCGATGCTTCACTTCGGGTTTTCTGTATCCCTTGGACATTCTTATTGACGATGAATCACAGAAATTACATCGGAATTAAATACAAAAGGCACAATGCCGGCTTAAGTTCAAGACGACTGACTCTTCTTACTGTCTTTATTTTGAACCATTCCGGTGACACTAGTTATAAATTCCGATGCTTCACTTCAGGTTTACTGTATACCTTGGACCTTCTTATTGACGATGAAACACAGAAATTGCATCGGAATTAAATACAAAAGGCACAATGCCGACTTAGGTCAAGAAGACTGACTTTTCTTACTGACTATGTTTTGAACCACTCCTGTGACACTAGTTATAGATTCCGATGCTTCACTTCAGGTTTACTGTGTCCCTGTGCCCTACGTATTGACGATGAAACACAGAAAGTGCATCGGAATTAAATACAAAAGGCACAATGCCGACTTAAGTACAAGAAGACTCACTCCTCTTACAGTCAATGTTTCTAACCATTACAGTGACACTAGTTATTGAATCCGATGCTTGACTCCAGGTTTACTGTATCCCTTAAACCTTCTTATTGACGATGAAACACAGAAATTGCTTCGGAATTAAATACAAAAGACACAATGCCGACTCAAGGACAAGAAGACTGTCTCTTCTTACTGACTATGTTTTGAACCACTCCTATGACACTAGTTATAGATTCCGATGCTTCACTTCAGTTTTACTGTATCCCTCTGACCTTCTTGTTGACGATGAAACACAGAAATGGCATCGGAATTAAATACAAAATGCACAATGCCGACTTATGTACAAGAAGACTGACTCTTCAAACTGACTATGTATTGAACCATTCCTGTGACACTAGTTATAGATTCCGATGCTTCACTTCAGGTTTACTGTATCCCTCTGACCTTCTCATTGACGATGAAACACAGAAATTGTATCGGCTTTAAATAGAAAAGGCACAATGCCGACTTAAGTACAAGAAGACTGACTCTTCTTACTGCCTATGATTAGAACCATTCCATTGACACTAGTTAAAGATTCCGATGCTTCACTCCAGGTTTACTGTATCCCTTGGACCTTCTTATTGACGACGAAACACAGAATTTGCTTCGGAATTAAGTAGAAAAGGCACAATGCCGACTTAAGTACAAGAAGACTTACTCTTCTTACTGACTATGTTTGAACCATTCCTGTGACACTAGTTATAGATTCCGATGCTTCACTTCAGGTTTACTGTATCCCTTGTACCTTCTCATTGACGATGAAACACAGAAATTGCATCGGAATTAAATACAAATGGCAAAATGCCGACTTAAGTACACGAAGAGTGAATCTTCTTACTGTCTATGTTTTGAACCATTCCTGTGACACTAGTTATAGATTCCGATGCGACACTCCAGGATTACTGTATCCCTTGGACCTTCTCATTGACGATGAAACACAGAAATTGCATCGGAAGTTAATACAAAAGGCACAATGCCGACTTAAGTACAAGAAGACTGACTCTTCTTACTGGCTATGCTTTGAACCATTCCTGTGACACTAGTTATAGATTCCGATACTTCACTTCGGGTTTACTGTATCCCTCTGACCTTCTTATTGACGATGAAACACAGAAATTGCATCGGAATGAAATACAAAAGGCACAATGCCGACATAAGTACAAAAAGTCTGACTCCTCTTACTGTCTATGTTTTGAATCATTCCTGTCACACTAGTTATAGATTCCGATGCTTCACTCCAAGTTTACTGTATCCCTTGGACGTTCTAGTTGACGATGAAACACAGAAATTGCATCGGAATTAAATAGAAAAGGCACAATGCCGACTTAAGTACAGGAAGACTGACTCTTCTTACTGATTATAGTTTGAAACATTCCTGTGACACTAGTTATGGATTCCGTTGCTTTACTTCAGGTTTACTATATCCCTTGGACCTTGTTATTGACGATGAAACACAGAAATTGCATCGGAATTAAATACAATAGGCACAATGCCGACTTAAGTACAAGAAGACTGACTCTTATAACTGACTATGTTTTGAACCAATCCTGTGACACTAGTTATAGATTCCAATGCTTCACTTCAGGTTTACTGTATCCCTTGGACCTTCTTATTGACGATGAAGCACAGAAATTGCATCGGAATTTAACACAAAAGGCACAATGCCGACTTAAGTACAAGAAGAGTGACTCTTCCTACTGTCTATGATTTGAACCATTCCTGTGTCACTAGTTTTGGATTCCGATGCTTCACTTCAGGTTTACTGTATCCCTCTGACCTTCTCATTGACGATGAAACACAGAAATTGCATCGGAATTAAATAGAAAAGGCATAATGCCAACTTAAGTAAAAGAAGACTAACTCTACTTACTGTCTATGATTTGAACCATTCCTGTGACACTAGTTGTAGATTCCGATGCTTCACATGAGGTTTACTGTATCCCTTGGACCTTCTTATTGACGCTGAAACACAGAAATTGCGTCGGATTAAATACAAAAGGCACAATGCCGACTTAAGTACAAGAACACCGACTCATCCTACTGTCTATGCTTTGAACCATTCCTGTGACACTAGTTATAAATTCCGATGCTTCACTTCAGGTTTACTGTATCCCTTGCACCTTCCTATTGACGATGTAACACAGAAATTGCATCGGAAAAAATACAAAAGTCACAATGGCGACTTAAGTACATGAAAACCGCCGCTTCTTACTGACAATGATTTGATCCATTCCTGTGACACTAGTTATAGATTCCGATGCTTCACTTCAGGTTTACCGTATCCCTTGGACATTGTTATTGACGATGAAACACAGAAATTGCATCGGAATGAAATACAAAACGCACAAAGCCGACTTAAGTACAAGAAGACTGACTCTTCTTACTGTCTATGTTGTGATCCATTCCTGTGACACTAGTTATAGATTCCGATGCTTCACTTCAGGTTAACTGTACCCCTTGGACCTTCTTATTGACGATGAAACACAGAAATTGCATCGGAATTAAATAGAAAAGGCACAATGCCAACTTAAGTAAAAGAAGACTGACTCTTCTTACTGTCTATGATTTGAACCATTCCTGTGACACTAGTTGTAGATTCCGATGCTTCACTTCAGGTTTACTGTATCCCTTGGACCTTCTTATTGACGATGAAACACAGAAATGGCATCGGAAAAAAATACAAAAGGCACAATGGCGACTTCAGTACATGAAAACCGACTCTTCTTATTGACAATGATTTGAACCATTCCTGTGACACTAGTTATAGATTCCGATGCTTCACTTCAGGTTTAATGTATCCCTCTGACTTTCTTATTGACGATGAAACACAGAAATTGAATCGGAATTAAATACAAAAGGCACAATGCCGACTTAAGGACAAGAAGACTGACTCTTCTTACTGACTTTGTTTGAACCATTCCTGTGACACTAATTATAGATTCCGATGCTTCACTTCAGGTTTAATGTATCCCTCTGACTTTCTTATTGACGATGAAACACAGAAATTGAATCGGAATTAAATAGAAAAGGCACAATGTCGACTTAAGTACAAGTAGACTGACTCTTCTTACTGACTTTGTTTGAACCATTCCTGTGACACTAATTATAGATTCCGATGCTTCACTTCAGGTTTACTGTATCCCCTTGACCTTCTTATTGACGATGAAACACAGAAATTGCATGGGAATTAAATACAAAAGGCACAATGCCGACTAAAATACAAGAAGACTGACTCTTCGTACTGTCTACGTTTTGAACGATTCCTGTGACACTAGTTATAGATTCCGATGCTTCACTTCAGGTTTACTGTATCCCTCTGACCTTATTGCCGATGAAACACAGAAATTGCATCGGAATTAAATACAAAAGGCACAATGCCGACTTAAGGACAAGTAGACTGAATGTTCTTACTGACTATGTCTTGAATCATTCGGTGACACTAGTTATAGATTCCGATGCTTCACTTCAGGTTTACTGTATCCCTTGGACCTCCTTATTGACGATGAAACACAGAAATTGCATCGGAATTAAATACAAAACGCACAATGCCGACCTAAGTACAAGAAGACTGACTCTTCCTACTGTCTATGTTTTCAACCATTTCTGTGACACTAGTTATAGAGTGCGATGCTTCACTTCAGGTTTACTGTATCCCTTGGACCTTGTTATTGACGATGAAACACAGAAATTGCATCGGAATTAAATACAAAAGGCACAATGCCGACTTAGGTACAAGACGTCTGACTCTTCTTACTGTCTATGTTTTGAACCATTACTGTGACACTAGTTATTGATTCCGATGCTTCACTCCAGGTTTTCTGTATCCCTTGGACCTTCTTATTGACGATGAAACACAGAAATTGCGTCGAAATCAAATAGAAAAGGCACAATGCCGACTTCAGTACAAGAAGACTGACTTTTCTTACTGTCTATGTTTTGAACCATTCCTGTGACACTAGTTACAGGTTCCGATGCTTCACTCCAGGTTTACTGTATCCCTTGGACCATCTTATTGACGACGAAACACAGAAATTGCAACGGAATTAAATAGAAAAGGCACAATGCCGACTTATGTACAAGAAGAGTGACTCTTCTTACTGATAATAGTTTGAACCATTCCTGTGACACTAGTTACAGAATCCGATGCTTTACTTCAGGTTTACTGTATCCCTCTGACCTTCTTATTGACGATGAAACACAGAAATTGCATCGGAATTAAATACAAAAGCCACACATGCCGACTTAAGTACAAGAAGACTGACTCTTCCTACAGTCTATGATTTGAACCATTTCTGTGACACTAGTTGAATAGTCCGATGCTTCACTTCTGGTTTTCTGTATCCCTTGGACAATATTATTGACGATGAAACACAGAAATTGCATCGGAATTAAATACAAAATGCACAATGCCGACTTGAGTACAAGGAGATTGACCCTTGTTACTTTCTATGTTTTGAACCATTCCTGTGACACTAGTTATAGGTTCCGGTGCTTTGCTTCAGGTTTACTGTATCCCTCTGACATCCTTATTGACGATGAAACACAGAAATTGCATCGGAATTAAATACAAAAGCCAAAATGCCGACTTAAGTACAAGAAGACTGACTCTTCTTACTCTCTATATTTTGAACCATTCCAGTGACACTAGTTATAGATTCCGATGCTTCACTTCAGGTTTACTGTTTCCCTTGGACCTTCTAATTAACGATGAAGCACAGAAATTGCATCGGAATTAAATACAAAAGGAACAATGCCGACTTAAGTATAAGAAGACTGACTCTTAATACAGTCAATGATTTGAACCATTTCTGTGACACTAGTTGAAGAGTCCGATGCTTCACTTCAGGTTTTCTGTATCCCTTGGACCTTCGTATTGACGATGAATCACAGAAATTACATTGGAATTAAATACAAAAGACACAATGCCGGCTTAAGTTCAATAAGACTGGCTCTTCTCACTGTCTATATTTTGAACCATTCCAGTGACACTAGTTATAGATTCCGATGCTTCACTTCAGGTTTACTGTATCCCTTGGACCTCCATATTGACGATGGAACACAGAAATTGCATCAGAATCAAATAGAAAAGGCACAATGACGATTTAAGGACAAGAAGACTGACCCTTCTGACTATGTTTTGAACCATTCCTGTAACACTAGTTATAGATTCCGATGCTTCACTTCAGGTTTACTGTACCCCTCTGACCTTCTTATTGACGAAGAAACACAGAAATTGAATCGGAATTAAATACAAAAGGCACAATGCCGACTTAAGTATATGAACACTGACTCTTCTTATTGTCTATGTTTGAACCATTCCTGTGACACTAGTTACAGATTCCGATGCTTCCCTTCAGGTTTACTGTATCCCTTGTACCTTCTTATTGACGATGAAACACAGAAATTGCATCGGAAATTATTACAAAAGGCACAATGCCGACTTAAGTACATGAAGACCGACTCTTCTGATTGACAATGATTTGAACCATTCATGTGACAATAGTTATAGATTCCGATGCTTCACTTCAGGTTTACTGTATCCCTTGGACCCTCTTATTGACGATGAAACACAGAAATTGCATCGAAATCAAATAGAAAAGGCACAATGCCGACGTCAGTACAAGAAGACTGACTTTTCTTACTGTCTATGTTTTGAACCATTCCTGTGACACTAGTTACAGGTTCCGATGCTTCACTCCAGGTTTACTGTATCCCTTGGACCATCTTATTGACGACGAAACACAGAAATTGCAACGGAATTAAATAGAAAAGGCACAATGCCGACTTATGTACAAGAAGAGTGACTCTTCTTACTGATAATAGTTTGAACCATTCCTGTGACACTAGTTACAGAATCCGATGCTTTACTTCAGGTTTACTGTATCCCTCTGACCTTCTTATTGACGATGAAACACAGAAATTGCATCGGAATTAAATACAAAAGCCACACATGCCGACTTAAGTACAAGAAGACTGACTCTTCCTACAGTCTATGATTTGAACCATTTCTGTGACACTAGTTGAATAGTCCGATGCTTCACTTCTGGTTTTCTGTATCCCTTGGACAATATTATTGACGATGAAACACAGAAATTGCATCGGAATTAAATACAAAATGCACAATGCCGACTTGAGTACAAGGAGATTGACCCTTGTTACTTTCTATGTTTTGAACCATTCCTGTGACACTAGTTATAGGTTCCGGTGCTTTGCTTCAGGTTTACTGTATCCCTCTGACCTCCTTATTGACGATGAAACACAGAAATTGCATCGGAATTAAATACAAAAGCCAAAATGCCGACTTAAGTACAAGAAGACTGACTCTTCTTACTCTCTATATTTTGAACCATTCCAGTGACACTAGTTATAGATTCCGATGCTTCACTTCAGGTTTACTGTTTCCCTTGGACCTTCTAATTAACGATGAAGCACAGAAATTGCATCGGAATTAAATACAAAAGGAAAAATGCCGACTTAAGTATAAGAAGACTGACTCTTCCTACAGTCAATGATTTGAACCATTTCTGTGACACTAGTTGAAGAGTCCGATGCTTCACTTCAGGTTTTCTGTATCCCTTGGACCTTCGTATTGACGATGAATCACAGAAATTACATCGGAATTAAATACAAAAGACACAATGCCGGCTTAAGTTCAATAAGACTGGCTCTTCTCACTGTCTATATTTTGAACCATTCCAGTGACACTAGTTATAGATTCCGATGCTTCACTTCAGGTTTACTGTATCCTTCTGACTTTCTTATTGACGATTAAACTCAGAAATTGCATCGGAATTACATACAAAATTCACAATGCCGACTTAAGTACAAGAAGTCTGACTCTTCTTACTGCCAATTTTTTGAACCATTACTGTGACAGTAGTTATTGATTCCGATGCTTCACTCCAGGTTTACTGTATCCCTTGGACCCTCTTATTGACGATGAAACACAGAAATTGCATCGAAATTAAATAGAAAAGGCACAATGTCGACTTGAGTACAAGAAGGCTGACTCTTCTTACTGATTATAGTTTGAACCATTCCTGTGACACTAGTTACAGAATCCGATGCTTTACTTCAGGTTTACTGTATCCCTCTGACCTTCTTATTGACGATGAAACACAGAAATTGCATCGGCATTAAATACAAATGCCACAATGCCGACTTAAGTACAAGAAGACTGACTCTTCTTACTCTCTATATTTTGAACCATTCCGGTGACACTAGTTATAGATTCCGATGCTTCACTTCAGGTTTACTGTTTCCCTTGGACCTTCTAATTAACGATGAAACACAGAAATTGCATCGGAATTAAATACAAAAGGCACAATGCCGACTTAAGTATAAGAAGACTGACTCTTCCTACAGTCTACGATTTGAACCATTTCTGTGACACTAGTTGAAGAGTCCGATGCTTCCTTTCGGGTTTTCTGTATCGCTTGGACTTTCTTATTGACGATGAATCACAGAAATTACATCGGAATTAAATACAAAAGGCACAATGCCGACTTAAGTATATGAAGACTGACTCTTCTTATTGTCTATGTTTGAACGATTCCTGTGACACTAGTTATAGATTCCGATGCTTCAATTCAGGTTAACTGTATCCCTTGGACCTTCTTATTGACGATGAAACACAGAAATTGCATCGGAATCAAATACAAAAGGCACAATGCCGACTTAAGTACAAGAAGACTGACTCATCCTATTGTCTACGCTTTGAACCATTCCTGTGACACTAGTTTTGAAATTCCGATGCTTCACTTCAGGTTTACTGTATCCCTCTGACCCTCCTATTAACGATGAAACACAGAAATTGCATGGGAATTAAATACAAAAGGCACAATGCCGACTAAAATACAAGAACACTGACTCTTTGTACTGTCTATGTTTTGAACCATTCCTGTGACACTAGTTATAGATTCCGATGCTTCACTTCAGGTTTACTGTATCCCTCTGACCTTATTGCCGATGAAACACAGAAATTGCATCGGAATAAAATACTAAAGGCTCAATGCCGACTTAAGGACAAGATGACCGACCCTTCTTACTGGCTATGTTTTGAACCATTCCTGTGACACTAGTTATAGATTCCGATGCTTCACTTCAGGTTTACTGTTTCCCTTGGACCTTCTTTTTGACGACGAAACACAGAAATTGCATCGGAATTAAATACAAAAGGCACAATGCCGACTTAAGTACAAGAAGACTGACTCTTCCTACTGTCTATGCTTTCAACCATTTCTGTGACACTAGTTATAGAGTCCGATGCTTCACTTCAGGTTTACCATATCCCTTGGACCTTCTTATTGACGATGAATCACAGAAATTGCATCGGAATTAAATACAAAAGGCAAAATGCCGGCTTAAGTACAAGAAGTCTGACTCTTCTTACTGTCTATGTTTTCAACCATTACTGTGACACTAGTTATTGATTCCGATGCTTCACTCCAGGTTTTCTGTATCCCTTGGACGTTCTTATTGACGATGAAACACAGAAATTGCATCGGAATTAAATACTAAGGGCACAATGCCGACTTAAGTACAAGAAGACTGACTCTTACTACTGTCTATGCTTTCAACCATTTCTGTGACACTAGTTATAGATTCCGATGCTTCTCTCCAGGTTTACTGTATCCCTTGGACCACCTTATTGACGATGAAACACAGAAATTGCATCGGAATTAAATAGAAAAGGCACAATGCCGACTTAAGTACAAGTAGAGTGACTCTTCTTACTGATTATAGTTTGAACCATTCCTGTGACACTAGTTACAGAATCCGATGCTTTACTTCAGGTTTACTGTATCCCTCTGACCTTCTTATTGACGATGAAACACAGAAATTGCATCGGAATTAAATACAAAAGCCACAATGCCGACTTAAGTACAAGAAGACTGACTCTTCTTACTCTCTATATTTTGAAACATTCCAGTGACACTAGTTATAGATTCCGATGCTTCACTTCAGGTTTACTGTTTCCCTTGGACCTTTTAATTAACGATGAAGCACAGAAATTGCATCGGAATTAAATACAAAAGGAACAATGCCGACTTAAGTACAAGAAGACTGACTCTTCCTACTGTCTATGCTTTCAACCATTTCTGTGACACTAGTTATAGATTCCGATGCTTCTCTTCAGGTTTACTGTACCCCTCTGACTTTCTTATTGACGATGAAACACAGAAATTGAATCGGAATTAAATACAAAAGGCACAATGCCGACTTAAGTATATGAAGACTGACTCTTCTTATTGTCTATGTTTGAACCATTCCTGTGACACTAGTTATAGATTCCGATGCTTCACTTCAGGTTTACTGTATCCCTTGAACCTTCGTATTGACGATGAAACACAGAAATTGCATCGGAATTAAATACAAAAGGCACAATGCCGACTTATGTACAAGAAGAGTGACTCTTCTTACTGATAATAGTTTGAACCATTCCGGTGACACTAGTTATAGATTCCGATACTTCACTTCAGGTTTACTGTTTCCCTTGGACCTTCTAATTAACGATGAAACACAGAAATTGCATCGGAATTAAATACAAAAGGCACAATGCCGACTTAAGTATAAGAAGACTGACTCTTCCTACAGTCTACGATTTGAACCATTTCTGTGACACTAGTTGAAGAGTCCGATGCTTCACTTCGGGTTTTCTGTATCCCTTGGACATTCTTATTGACGATGAATCACAGAAATTACATCGGAATTAAATACAAAAGGCACAATGCCGGCTTAAGTTCAAGACGACTGACTCTTCTTACTGTCTTTATTTTGAACCATTCCGGTGACACTAGTTATAGATTCCGATGCTTCACTTCAGGTTTACTGTATCCCTTGGACCTCCTTAATGAAGATGAAACACAGAAATTGCATCGGAATTAAATACAAAACGCACAATCCGACTTAAGTACAAGAAGACTGACTCTTCTTACTGTCAATGTTTGAACCATTAGTGTGGCACTAGTTATAGATTCCGATGCTTCACTCCAGGTTTACTGTATCCCTTGGACCTTCTTATTGACGATGAAGCACAGAAATTGCATCGGAATCAAATACAAAAGGCACAATGCCGACATAAGGACAAGAAGACTGACTCTTCTTACTGATTATAGTTTGAACCATTCCTGTGACACTAGTTATGGATTCCGTTGCTTTACTTCAGGTTTACTATATCCCTTGGACCTTGTTGTTGACGATGAAACACAGAAATTGCATCGGAATTAAATACAAAAGGCACAATGCCGACTTAAGTACATGAAGACAGACTCTTCTTATTGTCTATGTTTTTAAACCATTCCTGTGACACTAGTTATAGTTTCCGATGCTTCACTTCAGGTTTACTGTATACCTTGGACCTTCTTATTGACGATGAAACACAGAAATTGCATCGGAATTAAATACAAAATGCACAATGCCGACTTAAGTCAAGAAGACTGACTTTTCTTACTGACTATGCTTTGAACCACTCCTGTGACACTAGTTATAGATTCCGATGCTTCACTTCAGGTTTACTGTGTCCCTGTGCCCTACGTATTGACGATGAATCACATAAAGTGCATCGGAATTAAATACAAAAGGCACAATGCCGACTTAAGTACAAGAAGACTGACTCCTCTTACAGTCAATGTTTCTAACCATTACAGTGACACTAGTTATTGAATCCGATGCTTGACTCCAGGTTTACTGTATCCCTTAAACCTTCTTATTGACGATGAAACACAGAAATTGCTTCGGAATTAAATACAAAAGACACAATGCCGACTCAAGGACAAGAAGACTGTCTCTTCTTACTGACTATGTTTTGAACCACTCCTGCGACACTAGTTATAGATTCCGATGCTTCACTTCAGGTTTACTGTATCCCTCTGACCTTCTTGTTGACGAGGAAACACAGAAATGGCATCGGAATTAAATACAAAAGGCACAATGCCGACTTATGTACAAGAAGACTGACTCTTCAAACTGACTATGTATTGAACCATTCCTGTGACACTAGTTATAGATTCCGATGCTTCACTTCAGGTTTACTGTATCCCTCTGACCTTCTCATTGACGATGAAACACAGAAATTGTATCGGCTTTAAATAGAAAAGGCACAATGCCGACTTAAGTACAAGAAGACTGACTCTTCTTACTGCCTATGATTAGAACCATTCCATTGACACTAGTTAAAGATTCCGATGCTTCACTCCAGGTTTACTGTATCCCTTGGACCTTCTTATTGACGACGAAACACAGAATTTGCTTCGGAATTAAGTAGAAAAGGCACAATGCCGACTTAAGTACAAGAAGACTGACTCTTCTTACTGACTATGTTTGAACCATTCCTGTGACACTAGTTATAGATTCCGATGCTTCACTTCAGGTTTACTGTATCCCTTGGACCTTCTCATTGACGATGAAACACAGAAATTGCATCGGAATTAAATACAAAAGGCAAAATGCCGACTTAAGTACACGAAGAGTGAATCTTCTTACTGTCTATGTTTTGAACCATTCCTGTGACACTAGTTATAGATTCCGATGCGACACTCCAGGTTTACTGTATCCCTTGGACCTTCTCATTGACGATGAAACACAGAAATTGCATCGGAAGTTAATACAAAAGGCACAATGCCGACTTAAGTACAAGAAGACTGACTCTTCTTACTGGCTATGTTTTGAACCATTCCTGTGACACTAGTTATAGATTCCGATACTTCACTTCGGGTTTACTGTATCCCTCTGACCTTCTTATTGACGATGAAACACAGAAATTGCATCGGAATGAAATACAAAAGGCACAATGCCGACTTAAGTACAAAAAGTCTGACTCCTCTTACTGTCTATGTTTTGAATCATTCCTGTCACACTAGTTATAGATTCCGATGCTTCACTCCAAGTTTACTGTATCCCTTGGACGTTCTAGTTGACGATGAAACACAGAAATTGCATCGGAATTAAATAGAAAAGGCACAATGCCGACTTAAGTGCAGGAAGACTGACTCTTCTTACTGATTATAGTTTGAACCATTCCTGTGACACTAGTTATGGATTCCGTTGCTTTACTTCAGGTTTACTATATCCCTTGGACCTTGTTGTTGACGATGAAACACAGAAATTGCATCGGAATTAAATACAAAAGGCACAATGCCGACTTAAGTACAAGAAGACTGACTCTTATAACTGACTATGTTTTGAACCAATCCTGTGACACTAGTTATAGATTCCAATGCTTCACTTCAGGTTTACTGTATCCCTTGGACCTTCTTATTGACGATGAGGCACAGAAATTGCATCGGAATTTAACACAAAAGGCACAATGCCGACTTAAGTACAAGAAGAGTGACTCTTCCTACTGTCTATGCTTTGAACCAATCCTGTGTCACTAGTTTTGGATTCCGATGCTTCACTTCAGGTTTACTGTATCCCTCTGACCTTCTCATTGACGATGAAACACAGAAATTGCATCGGAATTAAATAGAAAAGGCATAATGCTAACTTAAGTAAAAGAAGACTAACTCTACTTACTGTCTATGATTTGAACCATTCCTGTGACACTAGTTGTAGATTCCGATGCTTCACATGAGGTTTACTGTATCCCTTGGACCTTCTTATTGACGCTGAAACACAGAAATTGCGTCGGATTAAATACAAAAGGCACAATGCCGACTTAAGTACAAGAACACCGACTCATCCTACTGTCTATGCTTTGAACCATTCCTGTGACACTAGTTATAAATTCCGATGCTTCACTTCAGGTTTACTGTATCCCTTGTACCTTCTTATTGACGATGTAACACAGAAATTGCATCGGAAAAAATACAAAAGTCACAATGGCGACTTAAGTACATGAAAACCGCCTCTTCCTACTGACAATGATTTGATCCATTCCTGTGACACTAGTTATGGATTCCGATGCTTCACTTCAGGTTTACCGTATCCCTTGGACATTGTTATTGACGATGAAACACAGAAATTGCATCGGAATGAAATACAAAACGCACAAAGCCGACTTAAGTACAAGAAGACTGACTCTTCTTAGTGTCTATGTTGTGATCCATTCCTGTGACACTAGTTATAGATTCCGATGCTTCACTTCAGGTTAACTGTACCCCTTGGACCTTCTTATTGACGATGAAACACAGAAATTGCATCGGAATTAAATAGAAAAGGCACAATGCCAACTTAAGTAAAAGAAGACTGACTCTTCTTACTGTCTATGATTTGAACCATTCCTGTGACACTAGTTGTACATTCCGATGCTTCACTTCAGGTTTACTGTATCCCTTGGACCTTCTTATTGACGATGAAACACAGAAATGGCATCGGAAAAAAATACAAAAGCACAATGGCGACTTCAGTACATGAAAACCGACTCTTCTTATTGACAATGATTTGAACCATTCCTGTGACACTAGTTATAGATTCCGATGCTTCACTTCAGGTTTACTGTATCCCTCTGACCTTCTCATTGACGATGAAACACAGAAATTGTATCGGCTTTAAATAGAAAAGGCACAATGCCGACTTAAGGACAAGAAGACTGACTCTTCTTACTGACTTTGTTTGAACCATTCCTGTGACACTAATTATAGATTCCGATGCTTCACTTCAGGTTTAATGTATCCCTCTGACTTTCTTATTGACGATGAAACACAGAAATTGAATCGGAATTAAATAGAAAAGGCACAATGTCGACTTAAGTACAAGTAGACTGACTCTTCTTACTGACTTTGTTTGAACCATTCCTGTGACACTAATTATAGATTCCGATGCTTCACTTCAGGTTTACTGTATCCCCTTGACCTTCTTATTGACGATGAAACACAGAAATTGCATGGGAATTAAATACAAAAGGCACAATGCCGACTAAAATACAAGAAGACTGACTCTTCGTACTGTCTACGTTTTGAACGATTCCTGTGACACTAGTTATAGATTCCGATGCTTCACTTCAGGTTTACTGTATCCCTCTGACCTTATTGCCGATGAAACACAGAAATTGCATCGGAATTAAATACAAAAGGCACAATGCCGACTTAAGGACAAGTAGACTGAATGTTCTTACTGACTATGTCTTGAATCATTCGGTGACACTAGTTATAGATTCCGATGCTTCACTTCAGGTTTACTGTATCCCTTGGACCTCCTTATTGGCGATGAAACACAGAAATTGCATCGGAATTAAATACAAAACGCACAATGCCGACCTAAGTACAAGAAGACTGACTCTTCCTACTGTCTATGTTTTCAACCATTTCTGTGAAACTAGTTATAGAGTGCGATGCTTCACTTCAGGTTTACTGTATCCCTTGGACCTTCTTATTGACGATGAAACACAGAAATTGAATCGGAATTAAATACAAAAGGCACAATGCCGACTTAAGTATATGAAGACTGACTCTTCTTATTGTCTATGTTTGAACCATTCCTGTGACACTAGTTACAGATTCCGATGCTTCACTTCAGGTTTACTGTATCCCTTGTACCTTCTTATTGACGATGAAACACAGAAATTGCATCGGAATTAAATACAAAATGCACAATGCCGACTTGAGTACAAGGAGATTGACCCTTGTTTCTTTCTATGTTTTGAACCATTCCTGTGACACTAGTTATAGGTTCCGGTGCTTTGCTTCAGGTTTACTGTATCCCTCTGACCTCCTTATTGACGATGAAACACAGAAATTGCATCGGAATTAAATACAAAAGCCAAAATGCCGACTTAAGTACAAGAAGACTGACTCTTCTTACTCTCTATATTTTGAACCATTCCAGTGACACTAGTTATACAATTCGATGCTTCACTTCAGGTTTACTGTTTCCCTTGGACTTTCTAATTAACGATGAAGCACAGAAATTGCATCGGAGTTAAATACAAAAGGAACAATGCCGACTTAAGTACAAGAAGACTGACTCTTCTTACTGTCTATGTTTGAACCATTAGTGTGGCACTAGTTATAGATTCCGATGCTTCACTCCAGATTTACTGTATCCCTTGGACCTCCATATTGACGATGAAACACAGAAATTGCATCAGATCAAATAGAAAAGGCACAATGACGATTTAAGGACAAGAAGACTGACTCTTCTGACTATGTTTTGAACCATTCCTGTGACACTAGTTATAGATTCCGATGCTTCACTTCAGGTTTACTGTACCCCTCTGACCTTCTTATTGACGATGAAACACAGAAATTGAATCGGAATTAAATACAAAAGGCACAATGCCGACTTAAGTATATGAAGACTGACTCTTCTTATTGTCTATGTTTGAACCATTCCTGTGACACTAGTTACAGATTCCGATGCTTCACTTCAGGTTTACTGTATCCCTTGGACCTTCTTATTGACGATGAAACACAGAAATTGCATCGGAAAAAAACACAAAAGGCACAATGGCGACTTCAGTACATGAAAACCGACTCTTCTTATTGACAATGATTTGAACCATTCCTGTGACACTAGTTATAGATTCCGATGCTACACTCCAGGTTTATTGTATCCTTTGGACCTTCATATTGACGATGAAACACAGAAATTGCATCGGAATTAAATAGAAAAGGCACAATGCCAACTTAAGTAAAAGAAGACTGACTCTTCTTACTGTCTATGATTTGAACCATTCCTGTGACACTAGTTGTAGATTCCAATGCTTCACTTCAGGTTTACTGTATCCCTTGGACCTTCTTATTGACGATGAAACACAGAAATTGCATCGGAAAAAAATACAAAAGGCACAATGGCGACTTCAGTACATGAAAACCGACTCTTTTTATTGACAATGATTTGAACCATTCCTGTGACACTAGTTATAGATTCCGATGCTACACTCCAGGTTTATTGTTTCCTTTGGACCTTCTTATTGACGATGAAACACAGAAATTGCATCGGAATTAAATACAAAAGCCACAATGCCGACTTAAGTACAAGAAGACTGACTCTTCTTACTCTCCATATTTTGAACCATTCCGGTGACACTAGTTATAGATTCCGATGCTTCACTTCAGGTTTACTGTTTCCCTTGGACCTTCTAATTAACGATGAAACACAGAAATTGCATCGGAATTAAATACATAAGGCACAATGCCGACTTAAGTATAAGAAGACTGACTCTTCCTACAGTCTACGATTTGAACCATTTCTGTGACACTAGTTGAAGAGTCCGATGCTTCACTTCGGGTTTTCTGTATCGCTTGGACCTTCTTATTGACGATGAATCACAGAAATTACATCAGAATTAAATACAAAAGGCACAATGCCGGCTTAAGTTCAGGACGACTGACTCATCTTACTGTCTATATTTTGAACCATTCCAGTGACACTAGTTATAGATTCCGATGCTTCACTTCAGGTTTACTGTATCCCTTGGCCCTCCTTAATGACGATGAAACACAGAAATTGCATCGGAAAGAAATACAAAAGGCACAATGGCGACTTCAGTACATGAAAACCGACTCTTCTTATTGACAATGATTTGAACCATTCCTGTGACACTAGTTATAGATTCCGATGCTACACTCCAGGTTTATTGTATCCTTTGGACCTTCTTATTGACGATGAAACACAGAAATTGCATCGGAATTAAATAGAAAAGGCACAATGCCAACTTAAGTAAAAGAAGACTGACTCTTCTTACTGTCTATGATTTGAACCATTCCTGTGACACTAGTTGTAGATTCCAATGCTTCACTTCAGGTTTACTGTATCCCTTGGACCTTCTTATTGACGATGAAACACAGAAATTGCATCGGAAAAAAATACAAAAGGCACAATGGCGACTTCAGTACATGAAAACCGACTCTTTTTATTGACAATGATTTGAACCATTCCTGTGACACTAGTTATAGATTCCGATGCTACACTCCAGGTTTATTGTTTCCTTTGGACCTTCTTATTGACGATGAAACACAGAAATTGCATCGGAATTAAATACAAAAGGCACAAAGCCGACTTAAGTACAAGAAGACTGACTCTTCTTACTGACTTTGTTTGAACCATTCCTGTGACACTAATTATAGATTCCGGTGCTTCACTTCAGGTTTAATGTATCCCTCTGACCTTCTTATTGACGATGAAACACAGAAATTGAATCGGAATTAAATAGAAAAGGCACAATGTCGACTTAAGTACGAGTAGACTGACTCTTCTTACTGTCTATGCTTTGAACCATTCTTGTGACACTAGTTATAGATTCCGATGCTTCACTCTAGGTTTACTGTATCCCTTGGACCATCTAATTGACGATGAAATACAGAAATTGCATGGGAATTAAATACAAAAGGCACAATGCCGACTAAAATACAAGAAGACTGACTCTTCGTACTGTCTACGTTTTGAACGATCTTGTGACACTAGTTATAGATTCCGATGCTTCACTTCAGGTTTACTGTATCCCTCTGACCTTATTGCCGATGAAACACAGAAATTGCATCGGAATTAAATACAAAAGGCATAATGCCTACTTAAGGACAAGTAGACTGACTCTTCTTACTGACTTTGTTTTGAATCATTCCGGTGACACTAGTTATAGATTCCGATGCTTCACTTCAGGTTTACTGTTTCCCTTGGACCTCCTTATTGACGATGAAACACAGAAATTGCATCGAAATTAAATAGAAAAGGCACAATGTCGACTTGAGTACAAGAAGGCTGACTCTTCTTACTGATTATAGTTTGAACCATTCCTGTGACACTAGTTACAGAATCCGATGCTTTACTTCAGGTTTACTGTATCCCTCTGACCCTCCTATTAACGATGAAACACAGAAATTGCATGGGAATTAAATACAAAAGGCACAATGCCGACTAAAATACAAGAACACTGACTCTTTGTCCTGTCTATGTTTTGAACCATTCCTGTGACACTAGTTATAGATTCCGATGCTTCACTTCAGGTTTACTGTATCCCTCTGACCTTATTGCCGATGAAACACAGAAATTGCATCGGAATAAAATACTAAAGGCTCAATGCCGACTTAAGGACAAGATGACCGACTCTTCTTACTGGCTATGTTTTGAACCATTCCTGTGACACTAGTTATAGATTCCGATGCTTCACTTCAGGTTCACTGTTTCCCTTGGACCTTCTTTTTGACGACGAAACACAGAAATTGCATCGGAATTAAATACAAAAGGCACAATGCCGACTTAAGTACAAGAAGACTGACTCTTCCTACTGTCTATGCTTTCAACCATTTCTGTGACACTAGTTATAGAGTCCGATGCTTCACTTCAGGTTTACCGTATCCCTTGGACCTTCTTATTGACGATGAATCACAGAAATTGCATCGGAATTAAATACAAAAGGCACAATGCCGACTTAAGTACAAGAAGTCTGACTCTTCTTACTGTCTATGTTTTCAACCATTACTGTGACACTAGTTATTGATTCCGATGCTTCACTCCAGGTTTTCTGTATCCCTTGGACGTTCTTATTGACGATGAAACACAGAAATTGCATCGGAATTAAATACTAAGGGCACAATGCCGACTTAAGTACAAGAAGACTGACTCTTACTACTGTCTATGCTTTCAACCATTTCTGTGACACTAGTTATAGATTCCGATGCTTCTCTCCAGGTTTACTGTATCCCTTGGACCACCTTATTGACGATGAAACACAGAAATTGCATCGGAATTAAATAGAAAAGGCACAATGCCGACTTAAGTACAAGTAGAGTGACTCTTCTTACTGATTATAGTTTGAACCATTCCTGTGACACTAGTTACAGAATCCGATGCTTTACTTCAGGTTTACTGTATCCCTCTGACCTTCTTATTGACGATGAAACACAGAAATTGCATCGGAATTAAATACAAAAGCCACAATGCCGACTTAAGTACAAGAAGACTGACTCTTCTTACTCTCTATATTTTGAAACATTCCAGTGACACTAGTTATAGATTCCGATGCTTCACTTCAGGTTTACTGTTTCCCTTGGACCTTTTAATTAACGATGAAGCACAGAAATTGCATCGGAATTAAATACAAAAGGAACAATGCCGACTTAAGTACAAGAAGACTGACTCTTCCTACTGTCTATGCTTTCAACCATTTCTGTGACACTAGTTATAGATTCCGATGCTTCTCTTCAGGTTTACTGTACCCCTCTGACTTTCTTATTGACGATGAAACACAGAAATTGAATCGGAATTAAATACAAAAGGCACAATGCCGACTTAAGTATATGAAGACTGACTCTTCTTATTGTCTATGTTTGAACCATTCCTGTGACACTAGTTATAGATTCCGATGCTTCACTTCAGGTTTACTGTATCCCTTGAACCTTCGTATTGACGATGAAACACAGAAATTGCATCGGAATTAAATACAAAAGGCACAATGCCGACTTATGTACAAGAAGAGTGACTCTTCTTACTGATAATAGTTTGAACCATTCCGGTGACACTAGTTGTAGATTCCGATACTTCACTTCAGGTTTACTGTTTCCCTTGGACCTTCTAATTAACGATGAAACACAGAAATTGCATCGGAATTAAATACAAAAGGAACAATGCCGACTTAAGTATAAGAAGTCTGACTCTTCCTACAGTCTACGATTTGAACCATTTCTGTGACACTAGTTGAAGAGTCCGATGCTTCACTTCGGGTTTTCTGTATCCCTTGGACATTCTTATTGACGATGAATCACAGAAATTACATCGGAATTAAATACAAAAGGCACAATGCCGGCTTAAGTTCAAGACGACTGACTCTTCTTACTGACTTTATTTTGAACCATTCCGGTGACACTAGTTATAGATTCCGATGCTTCACTTCAGGTTTACTATATCCCTTGGACCTCCTTAATGAAGATGAAACACAGAAATTGCATCGGAATTAAATACAAAACGCACAATCCGACTTAAGTACAAGTAGACTGACTCTTCTTACTGTCAATGTTTGAACCATTAGTGTGGCACTAGTTATAGATTCCGATGCTTCACTCCAGGTTTACTGTATCCCTTGGACCTTCTTATTGACGATGAAGCACAGAAATTGCATCGGAATCAAATACAAAAGGCACAATGCCGACATGGGGACAAGAAGACTGACTCTTCTTACTGACTATGTTTTGAACCATTCCTGTGACACTAGTTATAGATTCCGATGCTTCACTTCAGGTTTACTGTACCCCTCTGACCTTCTTATTGACGATGAAATACAGAAATTGCATCGTAATTAAATACAAAAGGCACAATGCCGACTTAAGTACATGAAGACAGACTCTTCTTATTGTCTATGTTTTTAAACCATTCCTGTGACACTAGTTATAGTTTCCGATGCTTCACTTCAGGTTTACTGTATACCTTGGACCTTCTTATTGACGATGAAACACAGAAATTGCATCGGAATTAAATACAAAATGCACAATGCCGACTTAAGTCAAGAAGACTGACTTTTCTTACTGACTATGTTTGAACCACTCCTGTGACACTAGTTATAGATTCCGATGCTTCACTTCAGGTTTACTGTGTCCCTGTGCCCTACGTATTGACGATGAAACACAGAAAGTGCATCGGAATTAAATACAAAAGGCACAATGCCGACTTAAGTACAAGAAGACTGACTCCTCTTACAGTCAATGTTTCTAACCATTACAGTGACACTAGTTTTTGAATCCGATGCTTGACTCCAGGTTTACTGTATCCCTTAAACCTTCTTATTGACGATGAAACACAGAAATTGCTTCGGAATTAAATACAAAAGACACAATGCCGACTCAAGGACAAGAAGACTGTCTCTTCTTACTGACTATGTTTTGAACCACTCCTGTGACACTAGTTATAGATTCCGATGCCTCACTTCAGGTTTACTGTATCCCTCTGACCTTCTTGTTGACGATGAAACACAGAAATGGCATCGGAATTAAATACAAAAGGCACAATGCCGACTTATGTACAAGAAGACTGACTCTTCAAACTGACTATGTATTGAACCATTCCTGTGACACTAGTTATAGATTCCGATGCTTCACTTCAGGTTTACTGTATCCCTCTGACCTTCTCATTGACGATGAAACACAGAAATTGTATCGGCTTTAAATAGAAAAGGCACAATGCCGACTTAAGTACAAGAAGACTGACTCTTCTTACTGCCTATGATTAGAACCATTCCATTGACACTAGTTAAAGATTCCGATGCTTCACTCCAGGTTTACTGTATCCCTTGGACCTTCTTATTGACGACGAAACACAGAATTTGCTTCGGAATTAAGTAGAAAAGGCACAATGCCGACTTAAGTACAAGAAGACTGACTCTTCTTACTGACTATGTTTGAACCATTCCTGTGACACTAGTTATAGATTCCGATGCTTCACTTCAGGTTTACTGTATCCCTTGGACCTTCTCATTGACGATGAAACACAGAAATTGCATCGGAATTAAATACAAATGGCAAAATGCCGACTTAAGTACACGAAGAGTGAATCTTCTTACTGTCTATGTTTTGAACCATTCCTGTGACACTAGATATAGATTCCGATGCGACACTCCAGGTTTACTGTATCCCTTGGACCTTCTCATTGACGATGAAACACAGAAATTGCATCGGAAGTTAATACAAAAGGCACAATGCCGACTTAAGTACAAGAAGACTGACTCTTCTTACTGGCTATGTTTTGAACCATTCCTGTGACACTAGTTATAGATTCCGATACTTCACTTCGGGTTTACTGTATCCCTCTGACCTTCTTATTGACGATGAAACACAGAAATTGCATCGGAATGAAATACAAAAGGCACAATGCCGACTTAAGTACAAAAAGTCTGACTCCTCTTACTGTCTATGTTTTGAATCATTCCTGTCACACTAGTTATAGATTCCGATGCTTCACTCCAAGTTTACTGTATCCCTTGGACGTTCTAGTTGACGATGAAACACAGAAATTGCATCGGAATTAAATAGAAAAGGCACAATGCCGACTTAAGTACAGGAAGACTGACTCTTCTTACTGATTATAGTTTGAACCATTCCTGTGACACTAGTTATGGATTCCGTTGCTTTACTTCAGGTTTACTATATCCCTTGGACCTTGTTGTTGACGATGAAACACAGAAATTGCATCGGAATTAAATACAAAAGGCACAATGCCGACTTAAGTACAAGAAGACTGACTCTTATAACTGACTATGTTTTGAACCAATCCTGTGACACTAGTTATAGATTCCAATGCTTCACTTCAGGTTTACTGTATCCCTTGGACCTTCTTATTGACGATGAGGCACAGAAATTGCATCGGAATTTAACACAAAAGGCACAATGCCGACTTAAGTACAAGAAGAGTGACTCTTCCTACTGTCTATGCTTTGAACCATTCCTGTGTCACTAGTTTTGGATTCCGATGCTTCACTTCAGGTTTACTGTATCCCTCTGACCTTCTCATTGACGATGAAACACAGAAATTGCATCGGAATTAAATAGAAAAGGCGTAATGTTAACTTAAGTAAAAGAAGACTAACTCTACTTACTGTCTATGATTTGAACCATTCCTGTGACACTAGTTGTAGATTCCGATGCTTCACATGAGGTTTACTGTATCCCTTGGACCTTCTTATTGACGCTGAAACACAGAAATTGCGTCGGATTAAATACAAAAGGCACAATGCCGACTTAAGTACAAGAACACCGACTCATCCTACTGTCTATGCTTTGAACCATTCCTGTGACACTAGTTATAAATTCCGATGCTTCACTTCAGGTTTACTGTATCCCTTGTACCTTCTTATTGACGATGTAACACAGAAATTGCATCGGAAAAAATACAAAAGTCACAATGGCGACTTAAGTACATGAAAACCGCCTCTTCCTACTGACAATGATTTGATCCATTCCTGTGACACTAGTTATAGATTCCGATGCTTCACTTCAGGTTTACCGTATCCCTTGGACATTGTTATTGACGATGAAACACAGAAATTGCATCGGAATGAAATACAAAACGCACAAAGCCGACTTAAGTACAAGAAGACTGACTCTTCTTAGTGTCTATGTTGTGGTCCATTCCTGTGACACTAGTTATAGATTCCGATGCTTCACTTCAGGTTAACTGTACCCCTTGGACCTTCTTATTGACGATGAAACACAGAAATTGCATCGGAATTAAATAGAAAAGTCACAATGCCAACTTAAGTAAAAGAAGACTGACTCTTCTTACTGTCTATGATTTGAACCATTCCTGTGACACTAGTTGTACATTCCGATGCTTCACTTCAGGTTTACTGTATCCCTTGGACCTTCTTATTGACGATGAAACACAGAAATGGCATCGGAAAAAAATACAAAAGCACAATGGCGACTTCAGTACATGAAAACCGACTCTTATTATTGACAATGATTTGAACCATTCCTGTGACACTAGTTATAGATTCCGATGCTACACTCCAGGTTTATTGTATCCTTTGGACCTTCTTATTGACGATGAAACACAGAAATTGCATCGGAATTAAATACAAAAGGCACAATGCCGACTTAAGGACAAGAAGACTGACTCTTCTTACTGACTTTGTTTGAACCATTCCTGTGACACTAATTATAGATTCCGATGCTTCACTTCAGGTTTAATGTATCCCTCTGACTTTCTTATTGACGATGAAACACAGAAATTGAATCGGAATTAAATAGAAAAGGCACAATGTCGACTTAAGTACAAGTAGACTGACTCTTCTTACTGACTTTGTTTGAACCATTCCTGTGACACTAGTTATAGATTCCGATGCTTCACTTCAGGTTTACTGTATCCCCTTGACCTTCTTATTGACGATGAACACAGAAATTGCATGGGAATTAAATACAAAAGGCACAATGCCGACTAAAATACAAGAAGACTGACTCTTCGTACTGTCTACGTTTTGAACGATTCCTGTGACACTAGTTATAGATTCCGATGCTTCACTTCAGGTTTACTGTATCCCTCTGACCTTATTGCCGATGAAACACAGAAATTGCATCGGAATTAAATACAAAAGGCACAATGCCGACTTAAGGACAAGTAGACTGAATGTTCTTACTGACTATGTCTTGAATCATTCGGTGACACTAGTTATAGATTCCGATGCTTCACTTCAGGTTTACTGTATCCCTTGGACCTCCTTATTGACGATGAAACACAGAAATTGCATCGGAATTAAATACAAAACGCACAATGCCGACCTAAGTACAAGAAGACTGACTCTTCCTACTGTCTATGTTTTCAACCATTTCTGTGACACTAGTTATAGAGTGCGATGCTTCACTTCAGGTTTACTGTATCCCTTGGACCTTCTTATTGACGATGAAACACAGAAATTGAATCGGAATTAAATACAAAAGGCACAATGCCGACTTAAGTATATGGAGACTGACTCTTCTTATTGTCTATGTTTGAACCATTCCTGTGACACTAGTTACAGATTCCGATGCTTCACTTCAGGTTTACTGTATCCCTTGTACCTTGTTATTGACGATGAAACACAGAAATTGCATCGGAATTAAATACAAAATGCACAATGCCGACTTGAGTACAAGGAGATTGACCCTTGTTACTTTCTATGTTTTGAACCATTCCTGTGACACTAGTTATAGGTTCCGGTGCTTTGCTTCAGGTTTACTGTATCCCTCTGACCTCCTTATTGACGATGAAACACAGAAATTGCATCGGAATTAAATTCAAAAGCCAAAATGCCGACTTAAGTACAAGAAGACTGACTCTTCTTACTCTCTATATTTTGAACCATTCCAGTGACACTAGTTATATATTCCGATGCTTCACTTCAGGTTTACTGTTTCCCTTGGACTTTCTAATTAACGATGAAGCACAGAAATTGCATCGGAGTTAAATACAAAAGGAACAATGCCGACTTAAGTATAAGAAGACTGACTCTTCCTACAGTCAATGATTTGAACCATTTCTGTGACACTAGTTGAAGAGTCCGATGCTTCACTTCAGGTTTTCTGTATCCCTTGGACCTTCGTATTGACGATGAATCACAGAAATTACATCGGAATTAAATACAAAAGACACAATGCCGGCTTAAGTTCAATAAGACTGGCTCTTCTCACTGTCTATATTTTGAACCATTCCAGTGACACTAGTTATAGATTCCGATGCTTCACTTCAGGTTTACTGTATCCCTTGGACCTCCTTATTGACGATGAAACTCAGAAATTGCATCGGAATTAAATACAAAAGGCACAATGCCGACTTAAGTACAAGAAGACTGACTCTTCTTACTGTCTATGTTTGAACCATTAGTGTGGCACTAGTTATAGATTCCGATGCTTCACTCCAGATTTACTGTATCCCTTGGACCTCCATATTGACGATGAAACACAGAAATTGCATCAGATCAAATAGAAAAGGCACAATGACGATTTAAGGACAAGAAGACTGACTCTTCTGACTATGTTTTGAACCATTCCTGTGACACTAGTTATAGATTCCGATGCTTCACTTCAGGTTTACTGTACCCCTCTGACCTTCTTATTGACGATGAAACACAGAAATTGAATCGGAATTAAATACAAAAGGCACAATGCCGACTTAAGTATATGAAGACTGACTCTTCTTATTGTCTATGTTTGAACCATTCCTGTGACACTAGTTACAGATTCCGATGCTTCACTTCAGGTTTACTGTATCCCTTGTACCTTCTTATTGACGATGAAACACAGAAATTGCATCGGAAATTATTACAAAAGGCACAATGCCGACTTAAGTACATGAAGACCGACTCTTCTGATTGACAATGATTTGAACCATTCATGTGACAATAGTTATAGATTCCGATGCTTCACTTCAGGTTTACTGTATCCCTTGGACATTCTTATTGACGATGAAACACAGAATTTGCGTCGGCATTAAATACAAAAGGCACAATGCCGACTTCAGGACAAGAAGACTGTCTCCTCTTACTGACTTTGTTTTGAACCATTCCTGTGACACTAGTTATAGATTCCGATGCTTCACTTCAGGTTTACTGTATCCTTCTGACTTTCTTATTGACGATTAATCTCAGAAATTGCATCGGAATTACATACAAAAGTCACAATGCCGACTTAAGTACAAGAAGTCTGACTCTTCTTACTGCCAATTTTTTGAACCATTACTGTGAAAGTAGTTATTGATTCCGATGCTTCACTCCAGGTTTACTGTATCCCTTGGACCCTCTTATTGACGATGAAACACAGAAATTGCATCGAAATTAAATAGAAAAGGCACAATGTCGACTTGAGTACAAGAAGGCTGACTCTTCTTAATGATTATAGTTTGAACCATTCCTGTGACACTAGTTACAGAATCCGGTGCTTTACTTCAGGTTTACTGTATCCCTCTGACCTTCTGATTGACGATGAAACACAGAAATTGCATCGGAATTAAATACAAAAGCCACAATGCCGACTTAAGTACAAGAAGACTGACTCTTCTTTACTCTCTATATTTTGAACCATTCCGGTGACACTAGTTATAGATTCCGATGCTTCACTTCTGGTTTACTGTTTCCCTTGGACCTTCTAATTAACGATGAAACACAGAAATTGCATCGGAATTAAATACATAAGGCACAATGCCGACTTAAGTATAAGAAGACTGACTCTTCCTACAGTCTACGATTTGAACCATTTCTGTGACACTAGTTGAAGAGTCCGATGCTTCACTTCGGGTTTTCTGTATCGCTTGGACCTTCTTATTGACGATGAATCACAGAAATTACATCAGAATTAAATACAAAAGGCACAATGCCGGCTTAAGTTCAGGACGACTGACTCATCTTACGGTCTATATTTTGAACCATTCCAGTGACACTAGTTATAGATTCCGATGCTTCACTTCAGGTTTACTGTATCCCTTGGCCCTCCTTAATGACGATGAAACACAGAAATTGCATCGGAAAGAAATACAAAAGGCACAATGGCGACTTCAGTACATGAAAACCGACTCTTCTTATTGACAATGATTTGAACCATTCCTGTGGCACTAGTTATAGATTCCGATGCTACACTCCAGGTTTATTGTATCCTTTGGACCTTCTTATTGACGATGAAACACAGAAATTGCATCGGAATTAAATAGAAAAGGCACAATTTCAACTTAAGTAAAAGAAGACTGACTCTTCTGACTGTCTATGATTTGAACCATTCCTGTGACACTAGTTGTAGATTCCAATGCTTCACTTCAGGTTTACTGTATCCCTTGGACCTTCTTATTGACGATGAAACACAGAAATTGCATCGGAAAAAAATACAAAAGGCACAATGGCGACTTCAGTACATGAAAACCGACTCTTTTTATTGACAATGATTTGAACCATTCCTGTGACACTAGTTATAGATTCCGATGCTACACTCCAGGTTTATTGTATCCTTTGGACCTTCTTATTGACGATGAAACACAGAAATTGCATCGGAATTAAATACAAAAGGCACAATGCCGACTTAAGTACAAGAAGACTGACTCTTCTTACTGACTTTGTTTGAACCATTCCTGTGACACTAATTATAGATTCCGGTGCTTCACTTCAGGTTTAATGTATCCCTCTGACCTTCTTATTGACGATGAAACACAGAAATTGAATCGGAATTAAATAGAAAAGGCACAATGTCGACTTAAGTACAAGTAGACTGACTCTTCTTACTGTCTATGCTTTGAACCATTCTTGTGACACTAGTTATAGATTCCGATGCTTCACTCTAGGTTTACTGTATCCCTTGGACCATCTAATTGACGATGAAATACAGAAATTGCAACGCAATTAAATAGAAAATGCACAACGCCGACTTAAGTACAAGAAGACTGACTCTTCCTACTGACTATGTTTGAATCATTCCTGTGACACTAGTTATAGATTCCGATGCTTCACTTCAGGTTTACTGTATCCCTTTGACCTTCTTATTGACGATGAAACACGGAAATTGCATGGGAATTAAATACAAAAGGCACAATGCCGGCTAAAATACAAGAAGACTGACTCTTCGTACTGTCTACGTTTTGAACGATCTTGTGACACTAGTTATAGATTCCGATGCTTCACTTCAGGTTTACTGTATCCCTCTGACCTTATTGCCGATGAAACACAGAAATTGCATCGGAATTAAATACAAAAGGCACAATGCCTACTTAAGGACAAGTAGACTGACTCTTCTTACTGACTTTGTTTTGAATCATTCCGGTGACACTAGTTATAGATTCCGATGCTTCACTTCAGGTTTACTGTTTCCCTTGGACCTCCTTATTGACGATGAAACACAGAAATTGCATCGGAATTAAATACAAAAGGCAGAATGCCGACTTAAGTACAAGAAGCATGACTCTTCCTACTGTCTATGTTTTCAACCATTTCTGTGACACTAGTTATAGAGTGCGATGCTTCACTTCAGGTTTACTGTATCCCTCTGACCTTTTTGCCGATGAAACACAGAAATTGCATCGGAAATTAATACAAAAGGCACAATGCCGACTTAAGTACATGAAGACCGACTCTTCTGATTGACAATGATTTGAACCATTCATGTGACATTAGTTATAGATTCCGATGCTTCACTTCAGGTTTACTGTATCCCTTGGACATTCTTATTGACGATGAATCACAGAAATTGCATCGGAATTAAATACAAAATGCACAATGCCGACTTGAGTAAAAGAAGACTGACACTTCTTATTTTCTATGCTTTGAACCATTCCTGTGACACTAGTTATAGGTTCCGGTGCTTCACTCCAGCTTTAACATATCCCTTGGACCTTCTTATTGACGATGAAACACAGAATTTGCGTCGGAATTAAATACAAAAGGCACAATGCCGACTTAAGGACAAGAAGACTGTCTCCTCTTACTGACTTTGTTTTGAACCATTCCTGTGACACTAGTTATAGATTCCGATGCTTCACTTCAGGTTTACTGTATCCTTCTGACTTTCTTATTGACGATTAAACTCAGAAATTGCATCGGAATTACATACAAAAGGCACAATGCCGACTTAAGTACAAGAAGTCTGACTCTTCTTACTGTCTATGCTTTGAACCATTACTGTGACACTAGTTATTGAGTCCGATGCTTCACTCCAGGTTTACTGTATCCCTTGGACCCTCTTATTGACGATGAAACACAGAAATTGCATCGAAATTAAATAGAAAAGGCACAATGTCGACTTAAGTCCAAGAAGGCTGACTCTTCTTACTGATTATAGTTTGAACCATTCCTGTGACACTAGTTACAGAATCCGATGCTTTACTTCAGGTTTACTGTATCCCTCAGACCTTCTTATTGACGATGAAACACAGAATTTGCATCGGAATTAAATACAAAAGCCACAATGCCGACTTAAGTACAAAAAGACTGACTCTTCTTACTCTGTATATTTTGAACCATTCCGGTGACACTAGTTATAGATTCCGATGCTTCACTTCAGGTTTACTGTTTCCCTTGGACCTTCTAATTAACGATGAAACACAGAAATTGCATCGGAATTAAATACAAAAGGCACAATGCCGACTTAAGTATAAGAAGACTGACTCTTCCTACAGTCTACGATTTGAACCATTTCTGTGACACTAGTTGGAGAGTCCGATGCTTCACTTCGGGTTTTCTGTATCCCTTGGACCTTCTTATTGACGATGAATCACAGAAATTACATCGGAATTAAATACAAAAGGCACAATGCCGGCTTAAGTTCAAGACGACTGACTCTTCTTACTGTCTATATTTTGAACCATTCCAGTGACACTAGTTATAGATTCCGATGCTTCACTTCATTTTTACTGTATCCCTTGGACCTCCTTAATGACGATGAAACACAGAAATTGCATCGGAATTAAATACAAAAGGCACAATGCCGACTTAAGTACAAGAAGACTGACTCTTCTTACTGTCTATGTTTGAACCATTAGTGTGGCACTTGTTATAGACTCCGATGCATCACTCCAGGTTTACTGTATCCCTTGGACCTTCTTATTGACGATGAAGCACAGAAATTGCATCGGAATCAAATACAAAAGGCACAATGCCGACATAAGGACAAGAAGACTGACTCTTCTTACTGACTATGTTTTGAACCATTCCTGTGACACTAGTTATAGATTCCGATCCTTCACTTCAGGTTTACTGTACCCCTCTGACCTTGTTATTGACGATGAAACACAGAAATTGCATCGGAATTAAATACAAAAGGCACAATGCCGACTTAAGTACATGAAGACAGACTCTTCTTATTGTCTATGTTTTTTAACCATTCCTGTGACACTAGTTATAGTTTCCGATGCTTCACTTCAGGTTTACTGTATCCCTTGGACCTTCTTATTGACGATGAAACACAGAAATTGCATCGGAATTAAATGCAAAAGGCACAATGCCGACTTAAGTACATGAAGACTGACTCTTCTTACTGTCTATGTTTTGAACCATTCCTGTGACACTAATTGTAGATTCCGATGCATCACTTCAGGTTGACTGTATCCCTTGGACCATCTTATTGACGATGAAACACAGAAATTGCATCGGAATTAAATACAAAAGGCATTATGCCGACTTAAGTACAGGAACACTGTCTCTTCCTACTCTCTATGACTTGAACCATTCCTTTGACACTAGTTATAGATTCCGATGCTTCACTTCAGGTTTACTGTATCCCTTGTACCTTCTTATTGACGATGAAACACAGAAATTGCATCGGAAATTAATACAAAAGGCACATTGCCGACTTAAGTACATGAAGTCCGACTCTTCTAAATGACAATGATTTGAACCATTCATGTGAGATTAGTTATAGATTCCGATGCTTCACTTTAGGTTTACTGTATCCCTTGGACATTCTTATTGACGATGAAACACAGAAATTGCATCGGAATTAAATACAAAATGCACAATGCCGACTTGAGAACAAGAAGACTGACTCTTCTAACTTTCTATGTTTTGAACCATTCCTGTGACACTAGTTATAGGTTCCGGTGCTTCACTCCAGGTTTTATATATCCCTTGGACCTTCTTATTGACGATGAAACACAGAATTTGCGTCGGAATTAAATACAAAAGGCACAATGCCGACTTAAGGACAAGAAGACTAACTCTTCTTACTGACTATGCTTTGAACCATTCCTGTGACACTAGTTATAGTTTCCGATGCTTCACTTCAGGTTTACTGTATCCTTCTGACTTTCTTATTGACGATGAATCTCAGAAATTACATCGGAATTAAGTACAAATGGCACAATGCCGACTTAAGTACAAGAAGACTGACTCTTCTTACTGTCTATGTTTTGAACCATTCCATGACACTAGTTATATATTCCGATGCATCACTCCAGGTTTACTGTATCCCTTGGACCTTCTTATTGACGATGAAACACAGAAATTGCATAGGAATTAAATACAAAAGGGCTCAATGCCGACTTAAGTACAAGAAGACTGACTCTTCTTACTGACTTCGTTTTGAACCATTCCTGTGACACTAGTTATAGATTCCGAGGCTTCACTTCAGGTTTACTGTATAATTTGGACCTTCGTATTGACGATGAAACATAGAAATTGAATCGGAATTAAATACAAAAGCCACAATGCCGACTTACGTACATGAAGACCGACTCTTCTTACTGTCTATGTTTTGAACCATTCTCTGTGACACTAGTTATAGATTCCGATGCTACACTCCAGATTTACTGTATCACTTTGACCTTCTTATTGACGATGAAACACAGAAATTGCATCGGAATTAAATACAAAAGGCACAATGCCGACTTAAGTACAAGAAGACTGACTCTTCCTACTGTCTATGTTTTGAACCATTCCTGTGACACTAGTTATAGATTCCGATGCTTCACTTCAGGTTTACTGTCTTCCTTGGACCTTCGTATTGACGATGAAACACAGAAATTGCATCGGAAATAAATACAAAAGGCACAATGTCGACTTAAGTACATGAAGACTGACTCTTCTTACTGACTATGCTTTGAACCATTCCTGTGACACTAGTCATAGATTCCGATGCTTCACTTCAGGTTTACTGTATCCTTTGGACCTTCTTATTGACGATGAAACACAGAAATTGCATCGGAATTAAATACAAAAGGCACAATGCCGACTTAAGTACAAGAAGACTGACTCTTCTTACTGACTTTGTTTGAACCATTCCTGTGACACTAATTATAGATTCCGGTGCTTCACTTCAGGTTTAATGTATCCCTCTGACCTTCTTATTGACGATGAAACACAGAAATTGAATCGGAATTAAATAGAAAAGGCACAATGTCGACTTAAGTACAAGTAGACTGACTCTTCTTACTGTCTATGCTTTGAACCATTCTTGTGACACTAGTTATAGATTCCGATGCTTCACTCTAGGTTTACTGTATCCCTTGGACCATCTAATTGACGATGAAATACAGAAATTGCAACGCAATTAAATAGAAAATGCACAATGCCGACTTAAGTACAAGAAGACTGACTCTTCCTACTGACTATGTTTGAATCATTCCTGTGACACTAGTTATAGATTCCGATGCTTCACTTCAGGTTTACTGTATCCCTTTGACCTTCTTATTGACGATGAAACACGGAAATTGCATGGGAATTAAATACAAAAGGCACAATGCCGACTAAAATACAAGAAGACTGACTCTTCGTACTGTCTACGTTTTGAACGATCTTGTGACACTAGTTATAGATTCCGATGCTTCACTTCAGGTTTACTGTATCCCTCTGACCTTATTGCCGATGAAACACAGAAATTGCATCGGAATTAAATACAAAAGGCACAATGCCTACTTAAGTACAAGTAGACTGACTCTTCTTACTGACTTTGTTTTGAATCATTCCGGTGACACTAGTTATAGATTCCGATGCTTCACTTCAGGTTTACTGTTTCCCTTGGACCTCCTTATTGACGATGAAACACAGAAATTGCATCGGAATTAAATACAAAAGGCAGAATGCCGACTTAAGTACAAGAAGCATGACTCTTCCTACTGTCTATGTTTTCAACCATTTCTGTGACACTAGTTATAGAGTGCGATGCTTCACTTCAGGTTTACTGTATCCCTCTGACCTTTTTGCCGATGAAACACAGAAATTGCATCGGAAATTAATACAAAAGGCACAATGCCGACTTAAGTACATGAAGACCGACTCTTCTGATTGACAATGATTTGAACCATTCATGTGACATTAGTTATAGATTCCGATGCTTCACTTCAGGTTTACTGTACCCCTTGGACATTCTTATTGACGATGAATCACAGAAATTGCATCGGAATTAAATACAAAATGCACAATGCCGACTTGAGTAAAAGAAGACTGACACTTCTTATTTTCTATGCTTTGAACCATTCCTGTGACACTAGTTATAGGTTCCGGTGCTTCACTCCAGCTTTAACATATCCCTTGGACCTTCTTATTGACGATGAAACACAGAATTTGCGTCGGAATTAAATACAAAAGGCACAATGCCGACTTAAGGACAAGAAGACTGTCTCCTCTTACTGACTTTGCTTTGAACCATTCCTGTGACACTAGTTATAGATTCCGATGCTTCACTTCAGGTTTACTGTATCCTTCTGACTTTCTTATTGACGATTAAACTCAGAAATTGCATCGGAATTACATACTAAAGGCACAATGCCGACTTAAGTACAAGAAGTCTGACTCTTCTTACTGTCTATGCTTTGAACCATTACTGTGACACTAGTTATTGAGTCCGATGCTTCACTCCAGGTTTACTGGATCCCTTGGACCCTCTTATTGACGATGAAACACAGAAATTGCATCGAAATTAAATAGAAAAGGCACAATGTCGACTTAAGTACAAGAAGGCTGACTCTTCTTACTGATTATAGTTTGAACCATTCCTGTGACACTAGTTACAGAATCCGATGCTTTACTTCAGGTTTACTGTATCCCTCAGACCTTCTTATTGACGATGAAACACAGAATTTGCATCGGAATTAAATACAAAAGCCACAATGCCGACTTAAGTACAAGAAGACTGACTCTTCTTACTCTGTATATTTTGAACCATTCCGGTGACACTAGTTATAGATTCCGATGCTTCACTTCAGGTTTACTGTTTCCCTTGGACTTTCTAATTAACGATGAAACACAGAAATTGCATCGGAATTAAATACAAAAGGCACAATGCCGACTTAAGTATAAGAAGACTGACTCTTCCTACAGTCTACGATTTGAACCATTTCTGTGACACTAGTTGGAGAGTCCGATGCTTCACTTCGGGTTTTCTGTATCCCTTGGACCTTCTTATTGACGATGAATCACAGAAATTACATCGGAATTAAATACAAAAGGCACAATGCCGGCTTAAGTTCAAGACGACTGACTCTTCTTACTGTCTATATTTTGAACCATTCCAGTGACACTAGTTATAGATTCCGATGCTTCACTTCATTTTTACTGTATCCCTTGGACCTCCTTAATGACGATGAAACACAGAAATTGCATCGGAATTAAATACAAAAGGCACAATGCCGACTTAAGTACAAGAAGACTGACTCTTCTTACTGTCTATGTTTGAACCATTAGTGTGGCACTTGTTATAGACTCCGATGCATCACTCCAGGTTTACTGTATCCCTTGGACCTTCTTATTGACGATGAAGCACAGAAATTGCATCGGAATCAAATACAAAAGGCACAATGCCGACATAAGGACAAGAAGACTGACTCTTCTTACTGACTATGTTTTGAACCATTCCTGTGACACTAGTTATAGATTCCGATCCTTCACTTCAGGTTTACTGTACCCCTCTGACCTTGTTATTGACGATGAAACACAGAAATTGCATCGGAATTAAATACAAAAGGCACAATGCCGACTTAAGTACATGAAGACAGACTCTTCTTATTGTCTATGTTTTTTAACCATTCCTGTGACACTAGTTATAGTTTCCGATGCTTCACTTCAGGTTTACTGTATCCCTTGGACCTTCTTATTGACGATGAAACACAGAAATTGCATCGGAATTAAATGCCAAAGGCACAATGCCGACTTAAGTACATGAAGACTGACTCTTCTTACTGTCTATGTTTTGAACCATTCCTGTGACACTAATTGTAGATTCCGATGCATCACTTCAGGTTGACTGTATCCCTTGGACCTTCTTATTGACGATGAAACACAGAAATTGCATCGGAATTAAATACAAAAGGCATTATGCCGACTTAAGTACAGGAACACTGTCTCTTCCTACTCTCTATGACTTGAACCATTCCTTTGACACTAGTTATAGATTCCGATGCTTCACTTCAGGTTTACTGTATCCCTTGTACCTTCTTATTGACGATGAAACACAGAAATTGCATCGGAAATTAATACAAAAGGCACATTGCCGACTTAAGTACATGAAGTCCGACTCTTCTAAATGACAATGATTTGAACCATTCATGTGAGATTAGTTATCGATTCCGATGCTTCACTTTAGGTTTACTGTATCCCTTGGACATTCTTATTGACGATGAAACACAGAAATTGCATCGGAATTAAATACAAAATGCACAATGCCGACTTGAGAACAAGAAGACTGACTCTTCTAACTTTCTATGTTTTGAACCATTCCTGTGACACTAGTTATAGGTTCCGGTGCTTCACTCCAGGTTTTATATATCCCTTGGACCTTCTTATTGACGATGAAACACAGAATTTGCGTCGGAATTAAATACAAAAGGCACAATGCCGACTTAAGGACAAGAAGACTGACTCTTCTTACTGACTATGCTTTGAACCATTCCTGTGACACTAGTTATAGGTTCCGATGCTTCACTTCAGGTTTACTGTATCCTTCTGACTTTCTTATTGACGATGAATCTCAGAAATTACATCGGAATTAAGTACAAATGGCACAATGCCGACTTAAGTACAAGAAGACTGACTCTTCTTACTGTCTATGTTTTGAACCATTCCATTGACACTAGTTATATATTCCGATGCATCACTCCAGGTTTACTGTATCCCTTGGACCTTCTTATTGACGATGAAACACAGAAATTGCATAGGAATTAAATACAAAAGGCTCAATGCCGACTTAAGTACAAGAAGACTGACTCTTCTTACTGACTTCGTTTTGAACCATTCCTGTGACACTAGTTATAGATTCCGAGGCTTCACTTCAGGTTTACTGTATAATTTGGACCTTCGTATTGACGATGAAACATAGAAATTGAATCGGAATTAAATACAAAAGCCACAATGCCGACTTACGTACATGAAGACCGACTCTTCTTACTGTCTATGTTTTGAACCATTCTCTGTGACACTAGTTATAGATTCCGATGCTACACTCCAGATTTACTGTATCACTTTGACCTTCTTATTGACGATGAAACACAGAAATTGCATCGGAATTAAATACAAAAGGCACAATGCCGACTTAAGTACAAGAAGACTGACTCTTCCTACTGTCTATGTTTTGAACCATTCCTGTGACACTAGTTATAGATTCCGATGCTTCACTTCAGGTTTACTGTCTTCCTTGGAGCTTCGTATTGACGATGAAACACAGAAATTGCATCGGAAATAAATACAAAAGGCACAATGTCGACTTAAGTACATGAAGACTGACTCTTCTTACTGACTATGCTTTGAACCATTCCTGTGACACTAGTCATAGATTCCGATGCTTCACTTCAGGTTTACTGTATCCCTTGGACCTTCTTATTGACGATGAAACACAGAAATTGCATCAGAATCAAATCCAAAAGGCACAATGCCGATTTAAGGACAAGAAGACTGACTCTTCTTACTGACTATGTTTTGAACCATTCCTGTGACACTAGTTACAGATTCCGATGCTTCACTTCAGGTTTACTGTATCCTTTGTACCTTCTTATTGACGATGAAACACAGAAATTGCATCTGAAATTAATACAAAAGGCACAATGCCGACTTAAGTACATGAAGACCGACTCTTCTGATTGACAATGATTTGAACCATTCATGTGACATTAGTTATAGATTCCGATGCTTCACTTCAGGTTTACTGTATCCCTTGGACATTCTTATTGACGATGAATCACAGAAATTGCATCGGAATTAAATACAAAATGCACAATGCCGACTTGAGTACAAGAAGATTGACACTTCTTATTTTCTATGCTTTGAAAAATTCCTGTGACACTAGTTATAGGTTCCGGTGCTTCACTCCAGGTTTAATATATCCCTTGGACCTTCTTATTGACGATGAAACACAGAAATTGCGTCGGAATTAAATACAAAAGCCACAATGCCGACTTAAGTACAAGAAGACTGACTCTTCTTACTCTGTATATTTTGAACCATTCCGGTGACACTAGTTATAGATTCCGATGCTTCACTTTAGGTTTACTGTTTCCCTTGGACCTTCTAATTAACGATGAAACACAGAAATTGCATCGGAATTAAATACAAAAGGCACAATGCCGACTTAAGTATAAGAAGACTGACTCTTCCTACAGTCTACGATTTGAACCATTTCTGTGACACTAGTTGAAGAGTCCGATGCTTCACTTCGGGTTTTCTGTATCCCTTGGACCTTCTTATTGACGATGAATCACAGAAATTACATCGGAATTAAATACAAAAGGCACAATGCCGGCTTAAGTTCAAGACGACTGACTCTTCTTACTGTCTATATTTTGAACCATTCCAGTGACACTAGTTATAGATTCCGATGCTTCACTTCAGGTTTACTGTATCCCTTGGACCTCCTTAATGACGATGAAACACAGAAATTGCATCGGAATTAAATACAAAAGGCACAATGTCGACTTAAGTACAAGAAGACTGACTCTTCTTACTGTCTATGTTTGAACCATTAGTGTGGCACTTGTTATAGACTCCGATGCTTCACTCCAGGTTTTCTGTATCCCTTGGACCTTCTTATTGACGATGAAGCACAGAAAATGCATCGGAATGAAATACAAAAGGCACAATGCCGACATAAGGACAAGAAGACTGACTCTTCTTACTGACTATGTTTTGAACCATTCCTGTGACACTAGTTATAGATTCCGATGCTTCACTTCAGGTTTACTGTACCCCTCTGACCTTCTTATTGACGATGAAACACAGAAATTGCATCGGAATTAAATACAAAAGGCACAATGCCGACTTAAGTACATGAAGACAGACTCTTCTTATTGTCTATGTTTTTTAACCTTTCCTGTGACACTAGTTATAGTTTCCGATGCTTCACTTCAGGTTTACTGTATCCCTTGGACCTTCTTATTGACGATGAAACACAGAAATTGCATCGGAATTAAATGCAAAAGGCACAATGCCGACTTAAGTACATGAAGACTGACTCTTCTTACTGTCTATGTTTTGAACCATTCCTGTGACACTAATTGTAGATTCCGATGCTTCACTTCAGGTTTACTGTATCCCTTGGACCTTCTTATTGACGATGAAACACAGAAATTGCATCGGAATTAAATACAAAAGGCACCATGCCGACTTAAGTACAGGAACACTGTCTCTTCCTACTCTCTATGACTTGAACCTTTCCTTTGACACTAGTTATAGATTGCGATGCTTCACTTCAGGTTTACTGTATCCCTTGTACCTTCTTATTGACGATGAAACACAGAAATTGCATCGGAAATTAATACAAAAGGCACATTGCCGACTTAAGTACATGAAGTCCGACTCTTCTAAATGACAATGATTTGAACCATTCATGTGAGATTAGTTATAGATTCCGATGCTTCACTTTAGGTTGACTGTATCCCTTGGACATTCTTATTGACGATGAAACACAGAAATTGCATCGGAATTAAATACAAAATGCACAATGCCGACTTGAGTACAAGATGACTGACTCTTCTTACTTTCTATGTTTTGAACCATCCCTGTGACACTAGTTATAGGTTCCGGTGCTTCACTCCAGGTTTTATATATCCCTTGGACCTTCTTATTGACGATGAAACACAGAAATTGCAACGGAATTAAATACAAAACCACAATGCTGACTTAAGGACAAGAAGACTGACTCTTCTTACTGACTATGTTTTGAACCATTCCTGTGACACTAGTTATAGATTCCGATGCGTCACTCCAGGTTTACTGTATCCCTTGGACCTTCTTATTGACGATGAAACACAGATATTGCATCGGAATTAATTACAAACGGCACAATGCCGACTTAAGGACAAGAAGACTGACTCTTCTTACTGACTATCTTTTGAACCATTCCTGTGACCCTAGTTATAGAATCCGATGCTTCACTTCAGGTTTACTGTATCCCTTTGACCATCGTATTGACGATGAAACACAGAAATTGCACCGGAATTAAATACAAAAGGAACAATGCCAACATAAGTAAAAGAAGACTGACTCTTCTTACTGTCTATGCTTTGAACCAATCCATTGAGACTAGTTATAGATTCCGATGCTTCACTCCAAGTTTACTGTATCCCTTGGAGCTTCTTATTGACGACGAAACACAGAAATTGCATCGGAATTAAATACAAAAGACACAATTCCGACTTAAGGGCAAGAAGACCGACTCTTCTTACAGACTATGTTCTGAACCATTCCTGTGACACTAGTTACATATTCCGATGCTTCACTTTAGGTTACTGTATCCCTTGGACCTTCTTATTGACGTTGAAACACAGAAATTGCATCGGAATTTAAATGCAAAAGGCACAATGCCGACTTAAGTACAAGAAGTCTGACTCTTCTTACTGTCTATGTTTTGAACCATTCATGTCACACGAGTTATAGATTCCGATGATTCACTTCAAGTTTACTGTATCCTTGGACCTTCTAATTGACGATGAAATACAGAAATTGCATCGGAATTAAATACAAAAAGCACAATGCCGACTTAAGGACAAGAAGACTGACTCTTCTTACTGACTATGTTTTGAATCATTCCTGTGACACTAGTTATAGATTCCGATGCTTCACTTCAGGTTAACTGTATCCCTCTGGTCTTCGTATTGACGACGAAACACAGAAATTACATCGGAATTAAATACAAAAGGCACAATGCCGGCTTAAGTTCAAGACGACTGACTCTTCTTACTGTCTATATTTTGAACCATTCCAGTGACAGTAGTTATAGATTCCGATGCTTCACTTCAGGTTTACTGTATCCCTTGGACCTCCTTAATGACGATGAAACACAGAAATTGCATCGGAATTAAATACAAAAGGCACAATGCCGACTTAAGTACAAGAAGACTGACTCTTCTTACTGTCTATGTTTGAACCATTAGTGTGGCACTTGTTATAGACTCCGATGCTTCACTCCAGGTTTACTGTATCCCTTGGACCTTCTTATTGACGATGAAGCACAGAAAATGCATCGGAATCAAATACAAAAGGCACAATGCCGACTTAAGAACAAGAAGACTGACTCTTCTTACTGACTATGTTTTGAACCATTCCTGTGACACTAGTTATAGATTCCGATGCTTCACTTCAGGTTTACTGTACCCATCTGACCTTCTTATTGACGATGAAACACAGAAATTGCATCGGAATTAAATGCAAAAGGCACAATGCCGACTTAAGTACATGAAGACTGACTCTTCTTACTGTCTATGTTTTGAACCAATCCATTGAGACTAGTTATAGATTCCGATGCTTCACTCCAAGTTTACTGTATCCCTTGGAGCTTCTTATTGACGACGAAACACAGAAATTGCATCGGAATTAAATACAAAAGACACAATTCCGACTTAAGGGCAAGAAGACCGACTCTTCTTACAGACTATGTTCTGAACCATTCCTGTGACACTAGTTACATATTCCGATGCTTCACTTTAGGTTACTGTATCCCTTGGACCTTCTTATTGACGTTGAAACACAGAAATTGCATCGGAATTTAAATGCAAAAGGCACAATGCCGACTTAAGTACAAGAAGTCTGACTCTTCTTACTGTCTATGTTTTGAACCATTCATGTCACACGAGGTATAGATTCCGATGATTCACTTCAAGTTTACTGTATCCTTGGACCTTCTAATTGACGATGAAATACAGAAATTGCATCGGAATTAATACAAAAGGCACAATGTCGACTTAAGGACAAGAAGACTGACTCTTCTTACTGACTATGTTTTGAATCATTCCTGTGACACTAGTTATAGATTCCGATGCTTCACTTCAGGTTAACTGTATCCCTCTGGCCTTCGTATTGACGATGAAACACAGAAATTGCACCGCAATTAAATACAAAAGGCACAATGCCGACTTAAGTACAAGAAGACTGACTCTTCTTACTGTCTATGTTTTGAACCATTCCATTGACACTAGTTATAGATTCCGATGCTTCACTACAGGCTTACTGTATCACTTGGACCTTCGTATTGACGATGAAACACAGAAATTGCATCGGAATTAAATAGAAAAGGCACAATGCCGACTGAAGTACAAGAACACTGACTCTTCTTACTGTCTATGCTTTTGAACCATTCCTGCGACACTAGTTATAGATTCCGTTGCTTGACTTCAGTTTTACTGTATCCCTTGGACCTTCTTATTGACGATGAAACACAGAAATTGCATCGGAATTGAATACAAAAGGCACAATGCCTACTTAAGTTCAAGAGACTGACTCCTCTTACTGTCTATGATTTGAACCATTCCTGTGACACTAATTATAGATTCCGATGCTTCACTTCCGGTTTACTGTATCCCTTGGACCTTCTTATTGACGAAGAAACACAGAAATTGCATCGGAATTAAATACAAAAGGCACAATGCTGACTTAAGTACAAGAAGACTGACTCTTCTTACTGTCTCTGATTTGCACCTATCCTGTGACACTAGTTATAGATTGCTATGCTTCACTTCAGGTTTACTGTATCCCTCTGACCTTCTTATTGACGATGAAACACAGAAATATCATCGTAATTAAATACAAAAGGCACAATGCCGACTTAAGTACAAGCAGACTGACTCTTCTTACTGTCTATGTTTGAACCATTCGTGTGACACTAGATATAGATTCCGATGCTTCACTTCAGGTTTACTGTATCCCTCTGTCCTTCTCACTGACGGTGAAACACAGAAATTGAATCGGAATTGAATACGAAAGGCACAATGCCGACTTAAGTACAAGAAGACCGACTCTTCTTACTGACTATGTTTTGAACCATTCCTGTGACACTAGTTATAGATTCCGATGCTTCACTTCAGGTTTACTGTATCCCTCTGGCCTTCGTATTGACGACGAAACACAGAAATTGCACCGGAATTAAATACAAAAGGCAGAATGCCGACTTAAGTACAAGAACACTGCCTCTTCTTACTGTCCAGGTTTTGAACCTTTCCTGTGACACTAGTTATACTTCCGATGCTTCACTTCAGGTTTACTGTATCCCTTGTACCTTCTTATTGACGATGAAACACAGAAATTGCAACGGAATTAAATACAAAAGGCACAATGGCGACTTAAGTACATGAAAACCGACTTTTCTTATTGACAATGATTTGAACCATTCCTGTGACACTAGTTACAGATTCCGATGCTTCACTTCAGGTTTACTGTATCACTTGGACATTCTTATCGACGATGAAACACAGAAATTGCATCGGAATTAATTACAAAACGCACAAAGCCGACTTAAGTACAGGAAGACTGACTCTTCTAACTGTCTGTATTGTGAACGATTCCTGTGACACTAGTTATAGATTCCGATGCTTCACTTCAGGTTTACTGTATCCCTCTGACCTTCTTATTGACGATGAATCTCAGATATTGCATCGGAATTAAATACAAAAGGCACAATGAAGACATAAGTACAAGAAGACTGACTCTTCTTACTGTCTACGTTTTGAACCATTCTATTGACACTAGATATAGATTCCGATGCTTCACTCTAGGTTTTCTGTATCCCTTGGACCTTCTTATTGACGATGAAACACAGAAATTGCATCGGAATTAAATAGAAAGGGCACAATGCCGTCTTAAGTACAAGAAGACTGACTCCTCTTACTGACCATGCTATGAACCATTCCTGTGACACTAGTAATAGATTCCGATGCTTCACTTCAGGTTTACTGTATCCCTTGGACCTTGTCATTGACGATGAAACACAGATATTGCATCGGAATTAAATACAAAAGGCAAAATGCCGACTTAAGTACACGAAGACTGACTCTTCTTACTGTCTATGTTTTGAACCATTCCTGTGACACTAGTTATAGATTCCGATGCAACACTCCACTTCTACTGTATCCCTTGGACCTTCTTATTGACGATGAAACACAAAAATTGAATCGGAGATAAATAGAAAAGGCACAATGCCGTTTTAAGTACAAGAAGACTGACTCTTCCTACTGACTATGTTTTGAACCATTACTGTGACACTAGTTATAGATTCCGATGCTTCACATCAAGTTTACTGTATCTCTCTGACCTTCTTATTGACGATGAAAGACAGAAATTGCATCGGAATTAAATACAGAAGGCACAATGCCGACTTAAGTACAAGATGACTGACTCTTCTTACTGTCTATGTTTGAACCATTCCTGCGACACTAGTTATAGATTCCGATGCTTCACTCCAGGATTACTGTATCCCTTGTACCTTCTTATTGACGATGAAACACAGAAATTGCATCGGAAATTAATACAAAAGGCACAATGCCGACTTAAGTACAAGAACACTGACTCTTCTTACTGTCTATGTTTTGAACCATACCATTGACACTAGTTATAGATTCCGATGGTTGACTCCAGGTTTACTGTATCCCTTGGACCTTCTTATTGACGATGAACCACACAAATTGCATCGCAATTAAATAGATAAGGCGCTATGCCGACTTAAGTACAAGAAGACTGACTCTTCTTACTGACTATGATTTGAACGATTCCTGTGACACTAGTTACAGATCCCGATGCTTCACTTCAGGTTTACTGTATCCCTCTGACCTTCTTATTGACGATGAAACACAGAAATTGCATCGGAATTAAATACAAAAGGCACAATGCCGACTTAAGTACAAGAAGAGTGACTCTTCTTACTGATTATAGTTCGAACCATTCCTGGGACACTAGTTACAGAATCCGATGCTTTACTTCAGGTTTGCTGTACACCTTGGACCTTCTTATTGACGATGAAACACAGAAATTGCATCGGGATTAAATACAAATGGCACATTGCCGACTTAAGTACAAGAACACTGTCTCTTCCTACTCTCTATGATTTGAACCATTTCCTTGACACTAGTTATAGATTCCGATACTCCTTTCAGGTATACTGTATCCCTTGTACCTTCTTATTGACGATGAATCACAGAAATTGCATCAGAATCAAATACAAAAGGCACAATGCCGATTTAAGGACAATAAGACTGACTCTTCTTACTGACTATGTTTTGAACCATTCCTGTGACACTAGTTACAGATTCCGATGCTTCACTTCAGGTTTACTGTATCCCTTGTACCTTCTTATTGACGATGAAACACAGAAATTGCATCGGAAATTAATACAAAAGGCACAATGCCGACTTAAGTACATGAAGACCGACTCTTCTGATTGACAATGATTTGAACCATTCATGTGACATTAGTTATAGATTCCGATGCTTCACTGCAGGTTTACTGTATCCCTTGGACATTCTTATTGACGATGAATCACAGAAATTGCATCGGAATTAAATACAAAATGCACAATGCCGACTTGAGTACAAGAAGACTGACACTTCTTATTTTCTATACTTTGAACCATTCCTGTGACACTAGTTATAGGTTCCGGTGCTTCACTCCAGGTTTAATATATCCCTTGGACCTTCTTTTTGACGATGAAACACAGAATTTGCGTCGGAATTAAATACAAAAGCCACAATGCCGACTTAAGTACATGAAGACTGACTCTTCTTACTCTGTATATTTTGAACCATTCCGGTGACACTAGTTATAGATTCCGATGCTTCACTTCAGGTTTACTGTTTCCCTTGGACCTTCTAATTAACGATGAAACACAGAAACTGCATCGGAATTAAATACAAAAGGCACAATGCCGACTTAAGTATAAGAAGACTGACTCTTCCTACAGTCTACGATTTGAACCATTTCTGTGACACTAGTTGAAGAGTCCGATGCTTCACTTCGGGTTTTCTGTATCCCTTGGACCTTCTTATTGACGATGAATCACAGAAATTACATCGGAATTAAATACAAAAGGCACAATGCCGGCTGAAGTTCAAGACGACCTACTCTTCTTATTGTCTATATTTTGAACCATTCCAGTGACACTAGTTATAGATTCCGATGCTTCATTTCAGGTTTACTGTATCCCTTGGACCTCCTTAATGACGATGAAACACAGAAATTGCATCGGAATTAAATACAAAAGGCACAATGCCGACTTAAGTACAAGAAGACTGACGCTTCTTACTGTCTATGTTTGAACCATTAGTGTGGCACTTGTTATAGACTCCGATGCTTCACTCCAGGTTTACTGTATCCCTTGGACCTTCTTATTGACGATGAAACACAGAAATTGCATCGGAATTAAATACAAAAGGCACAATGCCGACTTAAGTACATGAAGACAGACTCTTCTTATTGTCTATGTTTTTTAACCATTCCTGTGACACTAGTTATAGTTTCCGATGCTTCACTTCAGGTTTACTGTATCCCTTGGACATTCTTATTGACGATGAAACACAGAAATTGCATCGGAATTAAATACAAAATGCACAATGCCGACTTGAGTACAAGAAGACTGACTCTTCTTACTTTCTATGTTTTGAACCATTCCTGTGACACTAGTTATAGGTTCCGGTGCTTCACTCCAGGTTTTATATATCCCTTGGACCTTCTTATTGACGATGAAACACAGAAATTGCATCGGAATTAAATACAAAACCACAATGCTGACTTAAGGACAAGAAGACTGACTCTTCTTACTGACTATGCTTTGAACTATTCCTGTGACACTAGTTATAGATTCCGATGCGTCACTCCAGGTTTACTGAATCCCTTGGACCTTCTTATTGACGATGAAACACAGATATTGCATCGGAATTAATTACAAACGGCACAATGCCGACTTAAGGACAAGAAGACTGACTCTTCTTACTGACTATCTTTTGAACCATTCCTGTGACACTAGTTATAGAATCCGATGCTTCACTTCAGGTTTACTGTATCCCTCTGACCATCGTATTGACGATGAAACACAGAAATTGCACCGGAATTAAATACAAAAGGAACAATGCCAACATAAGTAAGAGAAGACTGACTCTTCTTACTGTCTATGTTTTGAACCAATCCATTGAGACTAGTTATAGATTCCGATGCTTCACTCCAAGTTTACTGTATCCCTTGGAACTTCTTATTGACGACGAAACACAGAAATTGCATCGGAATTAAATACAAAAGACACAATTCCGACTTAAGGGCAAGAAGACCGACTCTTCTTACAGACTATGTTCTGAACCATTCCTGTGACACTAGTTACATATTCCGATGCTTCACTTTAGCTTACTGTATCCCTTGGACCTTCTTATTGACGTTGAAACACAGAAATTGCATCGGAATTTAAATACAAAAGGCAGAATGCCGACTTAAGTACAAGAAGTCTGACTCTTCTTACTGTCTATGTTTTGAACCATTCATGTGACACGAGTTATAGATTTTGATGATTCACTTCAAGTTTACTGTATCCTTGGACCTTCTAATTGACGATGAAATACAGAAATTGCATCGGAATTAAATACAAAAGGCACAATGCCGACTTAAGGACAAGAAGACTGACTCTTCTTACTGTCTATGTTTTGAACCATTCCATTGACACTAGTTATAGATTCCGATGCTTCACTACAGGCTTACTGTATCACTTGGACCTTCGTATTGACGATGAAACACAGAAATTGAATCGGAATTAAATAGAAAAGGCACAATGCCGACTGAAGTACAAGAACACTGACTCTTCTTACTGTCTATGCTTTTGAACCATTCCTGCGACACTAGTTATAGATTCCGTTGCTTGACTTCAGTTTTACTGTATCCCTTGGACCTTCTTATTGACGAAGAAACACAGAAATTGCATCGGAATTAAATACAAAAGGCACAATGCTGACTTAAGTACAAGAAGACTGACTCTTCTTACTGTCTATGTTTTGCACCAATCCTGTGACACTAGTTATAGATTCCGATGCTTCACTTCAGGTTTACTGTATCCCTTGGACCTCCTTATTGACGATGAAACTCATAAATTGCATCGGAATTAAATACAAAATGCACAATGCCGACTTATGTACAAAAAGACTGACTCTTCTTACTGACTATGTTTGAACCATTCCTGTGACACTAGTTATAGATTCCGATGCTTCACTACAGGTTTACTGTATTCCACTGACCTTCTTATTGACGATGAAACACAGAAATTGCATCGGAATTAAATACAAATGGCACTATCCCGACTTAAGAACAAGAAGACTGACTCCTCTTACTGTCTATATTTTGAAACATTCCAGTGACACTAGTTATGTATTCCGATGCATCACTTCAGGTTTACTGTATTCCTTGGACCTTCTTATTGACGATGAAACATAGAAAATGCATCGGAATTAAATACAAAAGGCACAATGCCGACTTAAGTACAAGAAGACTGACTCTTCTTACTGTCTATGTTTAGATCCATTACTATGACACAAGTTATTGATTCCGATGCTTCACTTCAGGTTTACTGTATCCCTTGGACCTTCTTATTGACGATGAAACACAGAGATTGCATCGGCATTAAATACAAAAGGCACAATGCCGACTCAAGGACACGAAGACTGACTCTTCTTACTGACTATGCTTTGAACCATTCCTGTGACACTAGTTATAGATTGCGATGCTTCACTTCAGGTTTACTGTATCCCTCTGACCTTCTTATTGACGATGAAACACAGAAATATCATCGTAATTAAATACAAAAGGCACAATGCCGACTTAAGTACAAGCAGACTGACTCTTCTTACTGTCTATGTTTTGAACCATTACTATGACACAAGTTATTGATTCCGATGCTTCACTCCAGGTTTACTGTATCCCTTGGACCTTCTTATTGACGATGAAACACAGAGATTGCATCGGAATTAAATACAAAAGGCACAATGCCGACTCAAGGACACGAAGACTGACTCTTCTTACTGACTATGCTTTGAACCATTCCTGTGACGCTAGATATAGATTCCGATGCTTCACTTCAGGTTTACTGTATCCCTCAGTCCTTCTCACTGACGGTGAAACACAGAAATTGAATCGGATTTGAATACGAAAGGCACAATGCCGACTTAAGTACAAGAAGACCGACTCTTCTTACTGACTATGTTTTGAACCATTCCTGTGACACTAGTTATAGATTCCGATGCTTCACTTCAGGTTTACTGTATCCCTCTGGCCTTCGTATTGACGACGAAACACAGAAATTGCACCGGAATTAAATACAAAAGGCAGAATGCCGACTTAAGTACAAGAACACTGCCTCTTCTTACTGTCCAGGTTTTGAACCTTTCCTGTGACACTAGTTATACTTCCGATGCTTCACTTCAGGTTTACTGTATCCCTTGTACCTTCTTATTGACGATGAAACACAGAAATAGCAACGGAATTAAATACAAAAGGCACAATGGCGACTTAAGTACATGAAAACCGACTTTTCTTATTGACAATCATTTGAATCATTCCTGTGACACTAGTTACAGATTCCGATGCTTCACTTCAGGTTTACTGTATCCCTTGGACATTCTTATCGACGATGAAACACAGAAATTGCATCGGAATTAAATACAAAACGCACAAAGCCGACTTAAGTACAGGAAGACTGACTCTTCTAACTGTCTGTGTTGTGAACGATTCCTGTGACACTAGTTATAGATTCCGATGCTTCACTTCAGGTTAACTGTATCCCTCTGACCTTCTTATTGACGATGAAACTCAGATATTGCATCGGAATTAAATACAAAAGGCACAATGAAGACATAAGTACAAGAAGACTGACTCTTCTTACTGTCTATGTTTTGAACCATTCTATTGACACTAGATATAGATTCCGATGCTTCACTCTAGGTTTACTGTATCCCTTGAACCTTCTTATTGACGATGAAACACAGAAATTGCATCGGAATTAAATAGAAAGGGCACAATGCCGTCTTAAGTACAAGAAGACTGACTCCTCTTACTGACCATGCTATGAACCATTCCTGTGACACTAGTTATAGATTCCGATGCTTCACCTCAGGATTACTGTATGCCTTGGACCTTGTCATTGACGATGAAACACAGATATTGCATCGGAATGAAATACAAAAGGCAAAATGCCGACTTAAGTACACGAAGATTGACTCTTCTTACTGTCTATGTTTTGAACCATTCCTGTGACACTAGTTATAGATTCCGATGCTACACTCCACGTCTACTGTATCCCTTGGACCTTCTTATTGACGATGAAACACAGAAATTGAATCGGAGATAAATAGAAAAGGCACAATGCCGTTTTAAGTACAAGAAGACTGACTCTTCCTACTGACTATGTTTTGAACCATTCCTGTGACACTAGTTATAGATTCCGATGCTTCACTTCAAGTTTACTGTATCTCTCTGACCTTCTTATTGACGATGAAAGAAGGAAATTGCATCGGAATTAAATACAGAAGGCACAATGCCGACTTAAGTACAAGATGACTGACTCTTCTTACTGTCTATGTTTTGAACCATTCCTGCGACACTAGTTATAGATTCCGATGCTTCACTCCAGGTTTACTGTATCCCTGGGACCTTCTTATTGACGATGAAACACAGAAATTGCATCGGAATTAAATACAAAAGGCACAATGCCGACTTAAGTACAAGAAGAGTGACTCTTCTTACTGATTATAGTTCGAACCATTCCTGGGACACTAGTTACAGAATCCGATGCTTTACTTCAGGTTTACTGTACACCTTGGACCTTCTTATTGACGATGAAACACAGAAATTGCATCGGGATTAAATACAAATGGCACATTGCCGACTTAAGTACAAGAACACTGTCTCTTCCTACTCTCTATGATTTGAACCATTTCCTTGACACTAGTTATAGATTCCGATACTCCTTTCAGGTATACTGTATCCCTTGTACCTTCTTGTTGACGATGAAACACAGAAATTGCATCGGAATTAAATACAAAAGGCACAATGCCGACTTAAGTACATGAAGACCGACTGTTCTTATTGACAATGATTTGAACTATTCCTGTGACACTAGTTATAGATTCCGATGCTTCACTTCAGGTTTACTGTATCCGTTGGACCCTATAATTGGGGATGAAACACAGAAATTGCAACGGAATTTAATTGAAAAGGCACAATGCCGACTTAAGTACAAGAAGACTGACTCTTCTTACTGACTATGATTTGAACCATTCCTGTGACACTAGTTATAGATTCCGAGGCATCCCTTCAGGTTTACTGTATCCCTTGGGCCTTCGTATTGACGATGAAACACAGAAATTGAATAGGAATTAAATACAAAAGGCACAATGCCGACTTAAGTACATGAAGACTGACTCTTCTTACTGTCTATGTTTTGAACCATTCCTGTGACGCTAGTTATAGATTCCGATGCTACACTCCAGGTTTACTGTATCCCTTGGACCTTCTTATTGACGATGAAACACAGAAATTTCATCGGAATTAAAAACAAAAGGCACAATGCGGACTTAAGTATAAGAAAACTGACTCTTCCTACTGTCTATGTTGTGAACTATTCCTGTGACACTAGTTATAGATTCCGATGCTTCACTTCAGGTTTACTGTATCCCTTCGGTCCTTCTTATTGACGATGAAACACAGAAATAGCATCGGAATTAAATACAAAAGGCACAATGCCGACTTAAGGACAAGAAGACTGACTCATCTTACTGACTATGTTTTGAACCATTCCTGTAACTCTAGTTATAGATTCCGACGCTTCACTTCAGGATTACTGCATCCCACTGACCTTCTTATTGACGATGAAACACAGAAATTGCATCGGAATTAAATAGAAAATGCACCAGGGCGGCTTAAGTTCAAGGCGACTGACTCTTCTTTCTGTCTATGTTTTGAACCATTCCTGCGACACTAAATATAGATTCCGATGCTTGACTTCAGTTTTACTGTATCCCTTGGACCTTCGTATAGACGATGAAACACAGAAATTGCATCGGAATTAAATACAAAAGGCACAATGCCGACTTAAGGACAAGAGACTGACTCTTCTTACTGTCTATGTTTGAACCATTCCTGTGACACTAGTTATAGATTCCGATGCTTCACTCCAGGTTTACTGTATCCCTTGGACCTTCTTATTGACGATAAAACACAGAAATTGCATCGGAATAAAATACAAAAGGCATAAGGCCGACTTAAGGACAAGAAGACTGACTCTTCTTACTGTCTATGTTTTGAACCAATCCTGTGAAACTAGTTACAGATTCCGATGCTTCACTTCAGGTTTACTATATCCCTTGGACCTTCTTATTGACGATGAAACACAGAAAGTGCATCGGAATTAAATACAAAAGGCACAATGCCGACTTAAGTACTAAAAGACTGACTCCTCTTACTGACTATGTTTTGAACCACTCCTGTGACACTAGTTAAAGATTCCGATGCTTGACTTCAGGTCTACTGTATCCCTTAGACCGTCTTATGGACGATGAAATTCAAAAATTGCATCGGAATTAAATACAAAAGACACAATGCCGACTTAAGTACAAGAGACTGACTCTTCTTACTGACTATGCTATGAACCATTCCTGTGACACTAGTTATAGATTCCGATGCTTCTCTTCAGGTTTACTGTATCCCTCTGACATTCTTATTGACGATGAAACACTGAAATTGCATCGGAATTAAATACGAAAGGCACAATGATGACTTAAGTATTTGAAGACTGACTCTTCTTACTGTCTATGATTTGAACAATTCCATTGACACTAGTTATAGTTTCCGATGCTTCACTCCAGGTTAACTCTATCCCTTGCACCTTCGTATTGACGATGAAACCAATAAATTGCATCGGAATTAAATACAAAAGGCACAATGCCGACTTAAGTACAAGAAGACAGCCTCTTCTTACTGACTATGTTTGAACCATTCCTGTGACACTAGTTATAGATTCCGATGCTTCACTTCAGGTTTACTGTATCCCTCTGACCTTCTTATTGACGATGAAACACAGAAATTGCATCGGAATTAAATTGAAAAGGCACAATGCCGACTATAGTACAAGAAGACTGACACCTCTTACTGACTATGTTTTGAACCATTCCTGTGACACTATTTATAGACTCCGAGGCTTCACTTCAGGTTTACTGTATCCCTTGGACCTTCGTATTGACGATGAAACACAAAATTTGAATCGGAAATAAATACAAAAGGCACAATGCCGACTTAAGTACAAGAAGTCCGACTCCTCTTACTCTCTATGTTTTGAACCATTCTCTGTGACACTAGTTATAGATTCCGACGCTACACTCCAGGTTTACTGTATCCCTTGGACATTCTTATTGACGATGAAACACAGAAATTGCATCGGAATTAAATACAAAAGGCACAATGCCGACTTAAGTACAAGAAGACTGACTCTTCCTACTATCTATGTTTTGAACCATTCCTGCGATACTAGTTATAGATTCCGATGCTTCTCTTCAGGTTTACTGTATCCCTCTGACATTCTTATTGACGATGAAACACAGAAATTGCATCGGAAATATATGCAAAAGGCACAATACCGGCTTAAGTACAAGAAGACTGACACTTCTTACTGTCTATATTTTGAACCATTCCTGTGACACTAGTTATATATTCGGATGCTTCACTTTAGGTTACTGTATCCCTTGGACCTTCTTATTGACGATAAAACACAGAAATTTCATCGGAATTAAATACAAAAGGCACAATGACGACTTAAGTACATGAAGACTGACTCTTCCTACTGTCTGTGTTGTGAACTATTCCTGTGACACTAGTTATAGAGTCCGATGCTTCACTTCAGGTTTATTGTATCCCTTGGACCTTCTTATTGACGATGAAACACAGAAACTCACTCGGAATTAAATACAAAAGGCACAATGCCGACTTAAGTACAAGAAGACTGACTCTTCTTACTGTCTATGTTTTGAACCATTCCTGTGACACTAGTTATAGATTCCGATGCTTCACTTCAGGTTTACTGTATCCCTCTGACCTTCTTATTGACGATGAAACACAGAAATTGCATCGGAATTAAATAGAAATTGCACAATGCCGACTTAAGTACAAGAAGACTGACTCTTCTTACTGTCTATGTTTTGACCATTCCTGAGACACTAGTTATAGATTCCGATGCTTCACTTCAGGTTAACTGTATCCCTTGGACCTTCATATTGACGATGAAACACTGAAATTGCATCGGAATTAAATACAAAAGGCACAATGCCGACTTAAGTACAAGAAGACTGACTCTTATTACTGACTATGTTTTGAACCATCCTGCGACACTAGTTATAGATTCCGATGCTTTACTTCAGGTTAACTGTATCCCTTGGACCTTCTTATTGACGATGAAACACAGAAATTGCATCGGAATTAAATACAAAAGCTACAATGCCGACTTAAGTAAAAGAAGACTGACTCTTCCGACTGTCTATGGTTTGAACCATTCCTGTGACACCAGTTATAGTTTCCGATGCTTCACTTCAGGTTTACTGGATCCCTTGGACCTTCGTATTGACGATGAAACACAGAAATTGCATCGGAATTAAATACATAAGGCACAATGCCGACTTAAGTACAAGAAGTCTGACTCTCTTACTGTCTATGTTTTGAACCATTCATGTGCACGAGTTATAGATTCCGATGCTTCACTTTAAGCTTACTGTATCCTCGGACCTTCTAGTTGACGATGAAATACAGAAATTGCATCAGAATTAAATACGAAAGGCACAATGCCGACATATGGACAAGAAGACTGACTCATCTTACTGACTATGTTTTGAACCAAACCTGTGACACTAGTTATAGATTCCGATGCTTCACTTCAGGTTTACTGTATCCCTCTGACCTTCGTATTGACGATGACACACTGAAATTGCACCGGAATTAAATACAAAAGGCACAATGCCGACTTAAGTACAAGAAGACTGATTCTCCTTACTTTCTATGTTTAGAACCATTCCATTGACAATAGTTATAGATTCCGATGATTCACTTCAGGTTTACTGTATCCCTTGGGCCTTCTTATTGACGATGAAACTCAGAAATTGCATCGGAATTAAATACAAAAAGCACAATGCCGACTTAAGAAGAAAAACATTGACTCTTCTTACTGACTATGTTTGAACCATTCCTATGAAACTAGTTATAGATTCCGATGCTTCTCTTCAGGTTTACTGTATCCCTCTGACATTCTTATTGACGATGAAACACTGAAATTGCATCGGAATTAAATACGAAAGGCACAATGATGACTTAAGTATTTGAAGACAGCCTCTTCTTACTGACTATGTTTGAACCATTCCTGTGACACTAGTTATAGATTCCGATGCTTCACTTCAGGTTTACTGTATCCCTCTGACCTTCTTATTGACGATGAAACACAGAAATTGCATCGGAATTAAATTGAAAAGGCACAATGCCGACTATAGTACAAGAAGACTGACACCTCTTACTGACTATGTTTTGAACCATTCCTGTGACACTATTTATAGACTCCGAGGCTTCACTTCAGGTTTACTGTATCTCTTGGACCTTCGTATTGACGATGAAACACAAAATTTGAATCGGAAATAAATACAAAAGGCACAATGCCGACTTAAGTACAAGAAGTCCGACTCCTCTTACTCTCTATGTTTTGAACCATTCTCTGTGACACTAGTTATAGATTCCGACGCTACACTCCAGGTTTACTGTATCCCTTGGACATTCTTATTGACGATGAAACACAGAAATTGCATCGGAATTAAATACAAAAGGCACAATGCCGACTTAAGTACAAGAAGACTGACTCTTCCTACTATCTATGTTTTGAACCATTCCTGCGATACTAGTTATAGATTCCGATGCTTCTCTTCAGGTTTACTGTATCCCTCTGACATTCTTATTGACGATGAAACACAGAAATTGCATCGGAAATATATGCAAAAGGCACAATACCGGCTTAAGTACAAGAAGACTGACACTTCTTACTGTCTATGTTTTGAACCATTCCTGTGACACTAGTTATATATTCGGATGCTTCACTTTAGGTTACTGTATCCCTTGGACCTTCTTATTGACGATAAAACACAGAAATTTCATCGGAATTAAATACAAAAGGCACAATGACGACTTAAGTACATGAAGACTGACTCTTCCTACTGTCTGTGTTGTGAACTATTCCTGTGACACTAGTTATAGAGTCCGATGCTTCACTTCAGGTTTATTGTATCCCTTGGACCTTCTTATTGACGATGAAACACAGAAACTCACTCGGAATTAAATACAAAAGGCACAATGCCGACTTAAGTACAAGAAGACTGACTCTTCTTACTGTCTATGTTTTGAACCATTCCTGTGACACTAGTTATAGATTCCGATGCTTCACTTCAGGTTTACTGTATCCCTCTGACCTTCTTATTGACGATGAAACACAGAAATTGCATCGGAATTAAATAGAAAATGCACAATGCCGACTTAAGTACAAGAAGACTGACTCTTCTTACTGTCTATGTTTTGACCATTCCTGAGACACTAGTTATAGATTCCGATGCTTCACTTCAGGTTAACTGTATCCCTTGGACCTTCATATTGACGATGAAACACTGAAATTGCATCGGAATTAAATACAAAAGGCACAATGCCGACTTAAGTACAAGAAGACTGACTCTTATTACTGACTATGTTTTGAACCATCCTGCGACACTAGTTATAGATTCCGATGCTTCACTTCAGGTTAACTGTATCCCTTGGACCTTCTTATTGACGATGAAACACAGAAATTGCATCGGAAATAAATACAAAAGCTACAATGCCGACTTAAGTAAAAGAAGACTGACTCTACCGACTGTCTATGGTTTGAACCATTCCTGTGACACCAGTTATAGTTTCCGATGCTTCACTTCAGGTTTACTGGATCCCTTGGACCTTCGTATTGACGATGAAACACAGAAATTGCATCGGAATTAAATACATAAGGCACAATGCCGACTTAAGTACATGAAGACCGACTCCTCTTACTGACTATGTTTTGAACCATTCCTGTGACACTAGTTATAGATTCCGATGCTTCACTTCAGGTTTACTGCATCCCTTGGACCTTCTAATTGACGATGAAACACAGAAATTGCATCGGAATTAAATACAAAAGGCACAATGCCGACTTAAGTACTGTCTATGTTTTTACCATTCCTGTGACACTAGTTATAGATTCCGATGCTTCACTCCAGGTTTACTGTATCCCTTGGACCTTCTTTTTGACGATGAAACAAAGAAATTGCATCGGAATTAGATACAAAAGGCACAAAGCCGACGTAAGGACAAGAAGACTGCCTCATCTTACTGTCTATGTTTTGAACCAAACCTGTGACACTAGTTATAGATTCCGATGCTTCACTTCAGGTTTACTGTATCCCTCTGACCTTCGTATTGACGATGACACACTGAAATTGCAACCGGAATTAAATACAAAAGGCACAATGCCGACTTAAGTACAAGAAGACTGATTCTCCTTACTTTCTATGTTTAGAACCATTCCATTGACAATAGTTATAGATTCCGATGCTTCACTTCAGGTTTACTGTATCCCCTTGGGCCTTCTTATTGACGATGAAACTCAGAAATTGCATCGGAATTAAATACAAAAAGCACAATGCCGACTTAAGAAGAAAACATTGACTCTTCTTACTGACTATGTTTGAACCATTCCTGTGAAACTAGTTATAGATTCCTATGCTTCACTTCAGGTTTTCTGTATCCCTCTGACCTTCTTATTGACGATGAAACACAGAAATTGCATAGGAATTAAATACAAAAGGCACAATGCAGACTTAAGTACAAGAAGACTGACTCTTCTTACTGACTATGTTTTAACCATTCCTGGGACACTAGGTATAGATTCCGATGCTTCACTTCAGGGTTTACTGTATCTCCTCTGACCTTCTTATTGACGATGAAACACAGAAATTGCATCGGAATTAAATAGAAAACTCACAATGCTGACTTAAGTACAAGAGGACTGACTCTTCCTACTGTCTATGTTTTGATCCATTCTGTGACACTAGTTATAGATTCCGATGCATGACGTCCGTTTTACTTATCCTTGGACCTTCTTATTGACGATGAAACACAGAAATTGCATCGGAATTAAATACAAAAGGCACAATGCCGACTTAAGTACTGTCTATGCTTTGAACCATTCCTGTGACACTAGTTATAGATTCCGATGCTTCACTCCAGGTTTACTGTATCCCTTGACCTTCTTATTGACGATAAAACACAGAAATTGCATCGGAATAAAATACAAAAGGCATAAGGCCGACTTAAGGACAAGAAGACTGATTCTTCTTACTGACTATGTTTTGAACGATTCCTGTGACACTAGTTATAGATTCCGATGTTTCACTTCAGGTTTACTGGTATCTATTGGATCTTCTTATTGACGATGAACACACAAATGGGATCGGAATTAAATACAAAAGGCAGAATGCCGACTTCAGTACATGAAGACTGACTCATCTTAATGACTATGTTTTGAACCATTCCTGTGACACTAGTTGTAGATTCCGAAGCTTCACTTCAGGTTTACTGTATCCCTCTGACCTTCGTATAGACGATGAAACACGGAAATAGCACCAGAATTAAATACAAAAGGCACAATGCAGACTTAAGTCCAAGAAGCCTGACTCTTCTTACTGTCTATGTTTTGAACCATTCCTTTGACACTAGTTATAGATTCCGATGCTTCACTCCACGTTTACTGTATCCTTGGACCTTCTTAATGACGATGAAACAAAGAAATTGCATCGGAATTAAATACAAAATGCACAATGCCGACATAAGGACAAGAAGACTGCCTCTTCTTACAGACTATGTTTTGAACCATTCCTGTGACACTAGTTATATATTCCGATGCTTTACGTTAGGTTACTGTATCCCCTTGGACCTTCTTACTGACGTTGAAACACAGAAATTGCATCGGAATTAAATACAAAAGGCACAATGCCGACTTAAGTACAAGAAGACTGACTCTTCTTATTGTCTATGGTTAGAACCATTCCATTGACACTAGTTATAGGTTCCGATGCTTCACTCCAGGTTTACTGTATCCCTTGGACCTTCTTATTGACGATGAAAACACAGAATAGCATCGGAATTAAATAGTAAAAGCACAATGCCGACTTAAGTACAAGAACACTGACTCTTCTTTCTGTCTATGTTTTATAACCATTCCTGTGACACTAATTATAGATTCCGATGCTTCACTTCCGTTTACTGTATCCCTTGGACCTTCTAATTGACGATGAAACACAGAAATTGCATCGGAATTAAATACAAAATGCACAATGCCGGCTTAAGTACAAGAAGTCTGACTCTTCTTACTGTCTATGTTTTGCACGAATCCAGTAACACTAGTTATAGATTCCGATGCTTCACTTCAGCTTTACTGTATCCCTTGGAACTTCTTATTGACGATGAAACTCAGAAATTGCATTGGAATTAAATACAAAAGGCACAATGCCGACATAAGTACTAGAGACTGACTCTTCTTACTGTCTATGCTTTGAACCATTCCTGTGAGACTAATTTATAGATTCCGATGCTTCACTTCAGGTTTTACTGTATCCCTTGGACCTTCGTATTGACGATGACACACAGAAATTGCCATCGGAATTAAATACAAAGGGCACAATGCCGACTTAAGGACAAGAAGACTGACTCTTCTTACTGTCTATGTTTTGAACCATTCCACTGACACTAGTTATAGATTCCGATGCTTCACTCCAGGTTTAGTGTACTCCTTGGACCTTCTTATTGTCGAAGAAACACAGAAATTTGCTACGGAATCAAATAGAAAAGGCACAATGCCGTCTTAAATACAAGAAGACAGACTCTTCCTACTGTCTATGTTTTGAACCATTCCATTGACAGTAGTTATAGTTTCCGATGCTTCACTTCAGGTTTACTGTATCATTTGCACCTTCATATTGACGACGAAACACAGAAATTACATCAGAATTAAATACAAAATGCACATTGCCGACTTAAGTAAAAAAAGACTGACTCTTCTTACTGACTATGTTTGAAACATTCCTGTGACACTAGGAATCGATTCCGATGCCACACTTCAGGTATACTGTATCCCTCTGACCTTCTTATTGACGATGAAACACAGAAATTGCACCGGAATTAAATAGAAAAGGCACAATGTCGACTTAAGTACAAGAAGACTGACTCTTCTTCCTGTCTATGTTTTGAACCATTCCTGTGATTCTAGTTATAGATTCCGATGCTTGACTTCAGGTTTACTGTATCCCTTGGACCTTCTTATTGACGATGAAACACAGAAATTGCATCGGAATTAAATACAAAAGGCACAATGCCGACTTAAGTACAAGAAGACTGACTCTTCTTACTGTCTATGATTTGAAATATTCCATTGACACTAGTTATAGTTTCCGATGCTTCACTTCAGGTTTACTGTATCCCTCTGACCTTCCTATTGACGATGAAACACAGAAATTGCACCGGAATTAAATACAAAAGGCACAATGCCGACATAAGTACTTGAAGACTGACACTTCTTACTGTCTATGTTTTGAACCATTCCATTGACACTAGTTATAGATTCCGATGCTTCACTTCAGGTTTACTGTATCCCTTTGACCTTCTTATTCACGATGAAACACAGAAACTGCATCGGAATTAAATAAAAAAGACACAATGCCGACTTAAGTGCAAGAAGACTGATTCTTCTTACTGACTATGATTTGAACGATACCTGTGACACTAGTTATAGATTCCGATGCTTCACTTCAGTTTTACTGTATCCCTTGGACCTTCTTATTGACGATGAAACACAGAAATTGCATCGGAATTAAATACAAAAATCAAAATGCCGACTTAAGTACATGAAGACTGACTCTTCTTAGTGACTACGATTTGAACCATTCCTGTGACCCTAGTTATAGATTCCGATGCTTCACTTCATGTTTACTGTATCCCTTGGACCATCTTATTGACGATTTAACACAGAAATAGCATCGGAATTAAATACAAAATTCACAATGCCGACTTAAGTACATGAAGACCGACACTTCTTACTGACTATGTTTTGAACCATACCTCTGACACTAGTTATAGATTCCGATGCTTCACTTCAGGTTTCCTGTATCCCTTGGACCTTCTTATTAACGATGAAACACAGAAATTGCATCGGAATTTAATACAAAAGGCACAACGCTGACTTAAGTACTGTCTATGTTTTGAACCATACCTGTGACACTAGTTATAGATTCAGATGCGTCACTCCAGGTTTACTGTATCGCTTGGACCTTCTTATTGACATTGAAACACAGAAATTGCATCGGAATTAAATACAAATGGCACAATGCCGACTTAAGGACATGAAGACTGTATCTTCATACTGTCTATGTTTTGCACCATACCTGTGACACTAGTTATGGATTCCGATGCTTCACTCCAGGTTTACTGTATCCCTTGGACCTTCTTATTCACGATGAAACACAGAAATTGCATCGGAATTAAATACAAAAGGCACAATGCCGGCTTAAGGACAAGAAGACTGACTCTTCTTACTGACTATGTTTTGAACCATTCCTGTGAATTAGTTATAGATTCCGAAGCTTCACTTCAGGTTTACTGCATCACACTGACCTTCGTGTTGACGATGAAACACAAAAATTGCAACTGAATTAAATACAAAAGGCACAATGCCGACTTAAGTACATGAAGACTGTATCTTCATACTGTCTATGTTTTGCACCATACCTGTGACACTAGTTATGGATTCCGATGCTTCACTCCAGGTTTACTGTATCCCTTGGACCTTCTGATTGACGATGAAACACAGAAATTGCATCGGAAATGAATACAAAAGGCACAATGCCGACTTTAGGACAAGAAGACTGACTCTCCTTACTGACTATGTTTAGAACCAATCCTGTGACACTAGTTATAGATTCAGATGCTTCACTTCAGGTTTACTGTATCCCTCTGACCTTCGTATTGACAATGAAACACAGAAATTGCACTGGAATTAAATACAAAATTCACAATGCCGCCCTACGTTCAAGAAGACTGACTCTTGTTACTATCTATGTTTTGAACCATTCCACTGCGACTAGTAATAGATTCCGATGCTTCACTCCAGGTTTACTGTATCCCTTGGACCTTCTTATTGACGATGAAACACAGAAATTGCATCGGAATGAAATAGAAAAGGCACAATGCCGACTTAAGTACAAGAAGACTGACTCTTCTTACTGTCTATGTTTTGAACCACTCCTGTGACACTAATTATAGATTCCGATGCTTCACTTCAGGTTTACTGTATTAATTGGACCTTCTTATTGACGATGAATCACACAAATTGCACCGGAATTAAATACAAATGGCACAATGCCGACTTAAGTACAAGAAGACTGACTCTTCTTACTGTCTAGGCTTTGAACCGTTCCTGTGACACTAGTTATAGATTCCGATGCTTCACTTCAGGTTTACTGTATCCCTCTGACCTTCTTATTGACGATGAAACACAGAAATTGCATCGGAATTAAATACAAAAAGCACTCTGCCGACTTAAGTACAAGAAGACTGACTCTTCTGACCGACTATGTTTTGAACCATTCCTGTGACACTAGTTATAGATTCCGATGCTTCACTTCAGGTTTACTGTATCCCTCTGACCTTCTTATTGACGATGAAACACAGAATTTGCATCGGAATTAAATAGAAAATGCACAATGTAGACTTAAGTACAAGTACACTGACTCTTCTTACAGTAGATATTTTGAACCATTCCTGCGACACTAGTTATGGATTACGATGCTTGACTTCAGTTATACTGTATCCCTTGGCACTTCTTATTGTCGATGAAACACAGAAATTGCATCGGAATTAAATACAAAAGGCACAATGCCGACTTAAGTACTAGAGACTGACTATTCTTACTGTATATGCTTTGAACCATTCCTGTGACACTAGTTATAGAATCCGATGCTTCACTTCAGGTTTACTCTATCCCTTGGACCTTCTTATTGACGATGAAACACAGAAATTGCATCGGAATTAAATAGAAAATGCACCAGGGCGGCTTAAGTTCAAGAAGACTGACTCTTCTTTCTGTCTATGTTTTGAACCATTCCTGCGACAATAAATATAGATTCCGATGCTTGACTTCAGTTTTACTGTATCCCTTGGACCTTCTTATTGACGATGAAACACAGAAATTGCATCGGAATTAAATACAAAAGTCACAATGCCGACTTAAGTACAAGAGACTGACTCTTCTTACTGTCTATGTTTGAACCATTCCTGTGACACTAGTTATAGATTCCGATGCTTCACTTAAGGTTTACTGTATCCCTTGGACCTAATTATGGACGATGAAACACAGAAATTGCATCGGAATTAAATACAAATGGCACAATGCCGACTTAAGTACAAGAAGACTGACTCTTCTTACTGTCTATGTTTTGAACCAATCCTGTGAAACTAGTTACAGATTCCGATGCTTCACTTCAGGTCTACTGTATCCCTTAGACCTTATTATGGACGATGAAATTCAAAAATTGCATCGGAATTAAATACAAAAGACACAATGCCGACTTAAGTACAAGAGACTGACTCTTCTTACTGACTATGCTATGAACCATTCCTCTGACACTAGTTATAGATTCCGATGCTTCTCTTCTGGTTTACTGTATCCCTCTGACATTCTTATTGACGATGAAACACTGAAATTGCATCGGAATTAAATACGAAAGGCACAATGATGACTTAAGTATATTAAGACTGACTCTTCTTACTGTCTATGATTTGAACCATTCCATTGACACTAGTTATAGTTTCCGATGCTTCACTCCAGGTTTACTCTATCCCTTGCACCTTCTTATTGACGATAAAACCAATAAATTGCATCGGAATTAAATACAAAAGGCACAATGCCGACTTAAGTCAAGAAGACAGCCTCTTCTTACTGACTATGTTTGAACCATTCCTGTGACACTAGTTATAGATTCCGATGCTTCTCGTCAGGTTTACTGAATCCCTCTGACCTTCTTATTGACGATGAAACACAGAAATTGCATCGGAATTAAATTGAAAAGGCACAATGCCGACTATAGTACAAGAAGACTGACACCTCTTACTGACTGTGTTTTGAACCATTCCTGTGACACTATTTATAGACTCCGAGGCTTCACTTCAGGTTTACTGTATCCCTTGGACCATCGTATTGACGATGAAACACAAAATTTGAATCGGAAATAAATACAAAAGGCACAATGCCGACTTAAGTACAAGAAGTCTGACTCCTCTTACTCTCTATGTTTTGAACCATTCTCTGTGACACTAGTTATAGATTCCGACGCTACACTCCAGGTTTACTGTATCCTTTGGACATTCTGATTGACGATGAAACACAGAAATAGCATCGGAATTAAATACAAAAGGCACAATAACGACTTAAGTACAAGAAGACTGACTCTTCCTACTATCTATGTTTTGAACCATTCCTGCGATACTAGTTATAGATTCCGATGCTTCTCTTCAGGTTTACTGTATCCCTCTGACATTCTTATTGACGATGAAACACAGAAATTGCATCGGAAATATATGCAAAAGGCACAATACCGACTTAAGTACAAGAAGACTGACACTTTTTACTGTCTATGTTTTGAACCATTCCTGTGACACTAGTTATATATTCGGATGCTTCACTTTAGGTTACTGTATCCCTTAGACCTTCTTATTGACGATAAAACACAGAAATTTCATCGGAATTAAATACAAAAGGCACAATGCCGACTTAAGTACATGAAGACTGACTCTTCCTACTGTCTGTGTTGTGAACTATTCCTGTGACACTAGTTATAGAGTCCGATGCTTCACTTCAGGTTTATTGTATCCCTTGGACCTTCTTATTGACGATGAAACACAGAAACTCCCTCGGAATTAAATACAAAAGGCACAATGCCGACTTAAGTACAAGAAGACTGACTCTTCTTACTGTCTATGTTTTGAACCATTCCTGTGACACTAGTTATAGATTCCGATGCTTCACTTCAGGTATACTGTATCCCTCTGACCTTCTTATTGACGATGAAACACAGAAATTGCATCGGAATTAAATAGAAAATGCACAATGCCGACTTAAGTACAAGAAGACTGACTCTTCTTACTGTCTATGTTTTGACCATCCCTGAGACACTAGTTATAGATTCCGATGCTTCACTTCAGGTTAACTGTATCCCTTGGACCTTCTTATTGACGATGAAACACAGATATTGCATCGGAATTAAATACAAAAGGTACAATGCCGAGTTAAGTAAAAGAAGACTGACTCTTCCGACTGTCTATGGTTTGAACCATTCCTGTGAAACCAGTTATAGATTCCGATGTTTCACTTCAGGTTTACTGTATCCCTTGGACCTTCGTATTGACGATGAAACACAGAAATTGCATCGGAATTAAATAAAAAATTCACAATGCCGACTTAAGTACATGAAGACCGACTCCTCTTACTGACTATGTTTTGAACCATTCCTGTGACACTAGTTATAGATTCCGATGCTTCACTTCAGGTTTACTGCATCCCTTGGACCTTCTAATTGACGATGAAACACAGAAATTGCATCGGAATTAAATACAAAAGGCACAATGCCGACTTAAGTACTGTCTATGTTTTTACCATTCCTGTGACACTAGTTATAGATTCCGATGCTTCACTCCAGGTTTACTGTATCCCTTGGACCTTCTTTTTGACGATGAAACAAAGAAATTGCTTCGGAATTAGATACAAAAGGCACAAAGCCGACGTAAGGGCAAGAAGACTGACTCTTCTTACAGACTATGTTTTGAACCATTACAGTGACACTAGTTATATATTCCGATGCTTTACTTTAGGTTTCTGTATCCCTTGGACCTTCTTATTGACGTTGAAACACAGAAATTGCATCGGCGTTAAATACAAAAGGCACAATGCCGACTTAAGTACAAGAAGTCTGACTCTCTTACTGTCTACGTTTTGAACCATTCATGTGCACGAGTTATTGATTCCGATGCTTCACTTCAAGTTTACTGTATCCTCGGACCTTCTAATTGACGATGAAATACAGAAATTGCATCAGAATTAAATACGAAAGGCACAATGCCGACATATGGACAAGAAGACTGACTCTTCTTACTGACTATGTTTTGAACCAATCCTGTGACACTAGTTATAGATTCCGATGCTTCACTTCAGGTTTACTGTATCCCTCTGACCTTCGTATTGACGATGACACACTGAAATTGCACCGGAATTAAATACAAAAGGCACAATGCCGACTTAAGTACAAGAAGACTGATTCTTCTTACTTTCTATGTTTAGAACCATTCCATTGACAATAGTTATAGATTCCGATGCTTCACTTCAGGTTTACTGTATCCCTTGGGCCTTCTTATTGACGATGAAACTCAGAAATTGCATCGGAATTAAATACAAAAAGCACAATGCCGACTTAAGCAGAAAAACACTGACTCTTCTTACTGACTATGTTTGAACCATTCCTGTGAAACTAGTTATAGATTCCTATGCTTCACTTCAGGCTTACTGTATCCCTCTGACCTTCTTATTGACGATGAAACACAGAAATTGCATAGGAATTAAATACAAAAGGCACAATGCAGACTTAAGTACAAGAAGACTGACTCTTCTTACTGACTATGTTTTTAACCATTCCTGGGACACTAGGTATAGATTCCGATGCTTCACTTCAGGTTTACTGTATCTCCTCTGACCTTCTTATTGACGATGAAACACAGAAATTGCATCGGAATTAAATAGAAAACTCACAATGCTGACTTAAGTACAAGAGGACTGACTCTTCCTACTGTCTATGTTTTGATCCATTCCTGTGACACTAGTTATAGATTCCGATGCATGACGTCAGTTTTACTTTATCCCTTGGACCTTCTTATTGACGATGAAACACAGAAATTGCACCGGAATTAAATACAAAAGGCACAATGCCGACTTAAGTACTGTCTATGCTTTGAACCATTCCTGTGACACTAGTTATAGATTCCGATGCTTCACTCCAGGTTTACTGTATCCCTTGGACCTTCTTATTGACGATAAAACACAGAAATTGCATCGGAATAAAATACAAAAGGCATAAGGCCGACTTAAGGACAAGAAGACTGACTCTTCTTACTGACTATGTTTTGAACGATTCCTGTGACACTAGTTATAGATTCCGATGTTTCACTTCAGGTTTACTGTATCAATTGGATCTTCTTATTGACGATGAAACACACAATTGGGATCGGAATTAAATACAAAAGGCAGAATGCCGACTTCAGTACATGAAGACTGACTAATCTTACTGACTATGATTTGAACCATTCCTGTGACACTAGTTGTAGATTCCGAAGCTTCACTTCAGGTTTACTGTATCCCTCTGACCTTCGTATAGACGATGAAACACGGAAATAGCACCAGAAATAAATACAAAAGGCTCAATGCAGACTTAAGTCCAAGAAGACTGACTCTTCTTACTGTCTATGTTTTGAACCATTCCTTTGACACTAGTTATATATTCCGATGCTTCACTCCACGTTTACTGTATCCCTTGGACCTTCTTAATGACGATGAAACAAAGAAATTGCATCGGAATTAAATACAAAATGCACAATGCCGACTTAAGGACAAGAAGACTGCCTCTTCTTACAGACTATGTTTTGAACCATTCCATTGACACTAGTTATAGATTCCGATGCTTCACTCCAGGTTTACTGTATCCCTTGGACCTTCTTATTGACGATGAAACACAGAAATAGCATCGGAATTAAATACAAAAGGCACAATGCCGACATAAGTACTAGGGACTGACTCTTCTTACTGTCTATGCTTTGAACCATTCCTGTGAGACTATTTATAGATTCCGATGCTTCACTTCAGGTTTACTGTATCCCTTGGACCTTCGTATTGACGATGACACACAGAAATTGCATCGGAATTAAATACAAAGGGCACAATGCCGACTTAAGGACAAGAAGACTGACTCTTCTTACTGACTATGTTTTGGACCATTCCTGTGACACTAGTTATAGGTTCCGATGCTTCACTTCAGGTCTACTATATCCCTCTGACCTTCCTATTGACGATGAAACACAGAAATTGCACCGGAATGAAATAGAAAAGGCACAATGCCGACTTAAGTACAAGAAGACTGACTCTTCTTACAGTCTATGTTTTGAACCATTCCTGTGACACTAGTTTGCGATTCCGATGCTTCACTTCACGTTTACTGTATCACTTGGACCTTCGTATTGACGATGAAACACAGAAGTTACATCGGAATTAAATACAAAAGGCACAATGCCGACTTAAGTACAAGAAGACTGTATCTTCTTACTGTCTATGTTTCGAACCAATCCTGTGGCACTAGTTATACATTACGATGCTGCACTCCAGGTTTAGTGTATCCCTTGGACCTTCTCAATGACGCTGAAACACAGAAATTGCATCGGAATTAAATACAAAAGGCACAATGCCGACTTAAGGACAAGAAGACTGACTCTTCTTACTGACTATGATTTGAACCATTCCTGTGACACTAGTTATAGATTCCGATGCCTCACTTCAGGTTTACTGTATCCCTCTGACCTTCTTATTGACGATGAAACACAGAAATTGCACTGGATTTAAATACAAAAGGCACAATGCCGACTTAAGTACATGAAGACTGGCTCTTCTTACTGACTATGTTTTGAACCATTCCTGTGGCACTAGTTATAGATTCCGATGCTTCACGTCAGGTTTACTGTATCATTTGCACCTTCATATTGACGACGAAACACAGAAATTACATCAGAATTAAATACAAAATGCACATTGCCGACTTAAGTAAAAAAAGACTGACTCTTCTTACTGACTATGTTTTGAAACATTCCTGTGACACTAGAAATAGATTCCGATGCCACACTTCAGGTATACTGTATCCCTCTGACCTTCTTATTGACGATGAAACACAGAAATTGCACCGGAATTAAATACAAAAGGCACAATGCCGACATAAGTACTTGAAGACTGACAGTTCTTACTGTCTATGTTTTGAACAATTCCATTGACACTAGTTATAGATTCCGATGCTTCACTTCAGGTTTACTGTATCCCTTTGACCTTCTTATTGACGATGACACACTGAAATTGCATCGGAATTAAATAGAAAAGGCACAATGCCGACTTAAGTGCAAGAAGACTGACTCTTCTTACTGACTATGATTTGAACCATACCTGTAACACTAGTTATAGATTCCGATGCTTCACTTCAGTTTTACTGTATCTCTTAGACCTTCTTATTGACGATGAAACACAGAAATTGCATCGGAATTAAATACAAAAATCACAATGCCGACTTAAGTACACGAAGACTGACTCTTCTTAGTGACTATGATTAGAACCGTTCCTGTGACCCTAGTTATAGATTCCGATGCTTCACTTCATGTTTACTGTATCCCTTGGACCATCTTATTGACGATTAAACACAGAAATTGCATCGGAATTAAATACAAAATGCACAATGCCGACTTAAGTACATGAAGACCGACACTTCTTACTGACTATGTTTTAAACCATACCTCTGACACTAGTTATAGATTCCGATGCTTCACTTCAGGTTTCCTGTATCCCTTGGACCTTCTTATTAACGATGAAACACAGAAATTGCATCGGAATTTAATACAAAAGGCACAACGCTGACTTAAGTACTGTCTATGTTTTGAACCATACCTGTGACACTAGTTATAGATTCAGATGCGTCACTCCAGGTTTACTGTATCCCTTGGACCTTCTTATTGACGGTGAAACACAGAAATTGCTTCGGAATTAAATACAAATGGCACAATGCCGACTTAAGGACAAGAAGACTGACTCATCTTACTGACTATGTTTTGAACCATTCCAGTGACACTAGTTATAGATTCCGATGCTTCACTTCAGGTTTACTGTATCCCTCTGACCTTCCTACTGACGATGAAACACAGAAATTGCACCGGAATTAAATACAAAAGGCACGATGCCGACATAAGTACTTGAAGACTGACTCTTCTTACTGTCTATGTTTTGAACCATTCCATTGACACTAGTTATAGATTCCGATGCTTCACTCCATGTTTACTGTATCCCTTGGACCTTCTTATTCACGATGAAACACAGAAATTGCATCGGAATTAAATACAAAAGGCACAATGCCGGCTTAAGGACAAGAAGACTGACTCTTCTTACTGACTATGTTTTGAACCATTCCTGTGAACTAGTTATAGATTCCGAAGCTTCACTTCAGGTTTACTGCATCACACTGACCTTCGTGTTGACGATGAAACACAGAAATTGCAACGGAATTAAATACAAAAGGCACAATGCCGACTTAAGTACATGAAGACTGTATCTTCTTACTGTCTATGTTTTGCACCATACCTGTGACACTAGTTATGGATTCCGATGCTTCACTCCAGGTTTACTGTATCCCTTGGACCTTCTGATTGACGATGAAACACAGAAATTGCATCGGAAATGAATACAAAAGGCACAATGCCGACTTTAGGACAAGAAGACTGACTCCCCTTACTGACTATGTTTAGAACCAATCCTGTGACACTAGTTATAGATTCAGATGCTTCACTTCAGGTTTACTGTATCCTTCTGACCTTCCTATTGACGATGAAACACAGAAATTGCATCGGAATTAAATACAAAAAGCACTCTGCCGACTTAAGTACAAGAAGACGGACTCTTCTGACCGACTATGTTTTGAACCATTCCTGTGACACTAGTTATAGATTCCGATGCTTCACTTCAGGTTTACTGTATCCCTCTGACCTTCTTATTGACGATGAAACACAGAATTTGCATCGGAATTAAATAGAAAAAGCACAATGTAGACTTAAGTACAAGTACACTGACTCTTCTTACAGTAGATGTTTTGAACCATTCCTGCGACACTAGTTATAGATTCCGATGCTTGACTTCAGTTATACTGTATCCCTTGGCACTTCTTATTGTCGATGAAACACAGAAATTGCATCGGAATTAAATACAAAAGGCACAATGCCGACTTAAGTACTAGAGACTGACTAATCTTACTGTCTATGCTTTGAACCATTCCTGTGACTCTAGTTATAGAATCCGATGCTTCACTTCAGGTTTACTCTATCCCTTGGACCTTCTTATTGACGATGAAACACAGAAATTGCATCGGAATTAAATACAAAAGGCACAATGCCGACTTAAGTACAAAAAGACTGACTCTTCTTACTGACTATGAATTGAACCATTCCTGTGACACTAGTTATAGATTCCGATGCTTCACTTCAGGTTTACTGTATCCCTCTGACCTTCTTATTGACGATGAAACACAGAAATTCCATCGGAATGAAATAGAAAAGGCACAATGCCGACTTAAGGACAAGAAGACTGACTCTCCTTACTGACTATGTTTAGAACAAATCCTGTGACACTAGTTTGAGATTCCGATGCTTCACTTCAGCTTTGCTGTATCCCTTGGACCTTCTTATTAACGATGAAACTCAGAAATTGCATTGGAATTAAATACAAAAGGCACAACGCCGACTTAAGTAAAAAAAGACTGACACTTCTTACTGACTATGTTTGAACCATTCCTGTGACACTAGTTATAGATTCCGATGCTTCACTTCAGGTTTACTATATCCCTCTGACCTTCTTATTGACGATGAATCACACAAATTGCACCGGAATTAAATACAAATGGCACAATGCCGACTTAAGTACAAGAAGACTGACTCTTCTTACTGTCTAGGCTTTGAACCGTTCCTGTGACACTAGTTATAGATTCCAATGCTTCACTTCAGGTTTACTGTATCCTTCTGACCTTCCTATTGACGATGAAACACAGAAATTGCATCGGAATTAAATACAAAAGGCACTCTGCCGACTTAAGTACAAGAAGACTGACTCTTCTGACCGACTATGTTTTGAACCATTCCTGTGACACTAGTTATAGATTCCGAAGCTTCACTTCAGGTTTACTGTATCCCTCTGACCTTCTTATTGACGATGAAACACAGAATTTGCATCGGAATTAAATAGAAAAGGCACAATGTAGACTTAAGTACAAGGACTCTGACTCTTCTTACAGTAGATGTTTTGAACCATTCCTGTGACACTAGTTATAGATTCCGATGCTTGACTTCAGTTATACTGTATCCCTTGGCACTTCTTATTGTCGATGAAACACAGAAATTGCATCGGAATTAAATACAAAAGGCACAATGCCGACTTAAGTACTAGAGACTGACTAATCTTACTGTCTATGCTTTGAACCATTCCTGTGACACTAGTTATAGAATCCTATGCTTCACTTCAGGTTTACTCTATCCCTTGGACCTTCTTATTGACGATGAAACACAGAAATTGCATCGGAATTAAATACAAAAGGCACAATGCCGACTTAAGTACAAAAAGACTGACTCTTCTTACTGACTATGAATTGAACCATTCCTGTGACACTAGTTATAGATTCCGATGCTTCACTTCAGGTTTACTGTATCCCTCTGACCTTCTTGTTGACGATGAAACACAGAAATTCCATCGGAATTAAATACAAAAGGTACAATGCCGACTTAAGGACAAGAAGACTGACTCTCCTTACTGACTATGTTTAGAACAAATCCTGTGACTCTAGTTTGCGATTCCGATGCTTCACTTCAGCTTTGCTGTATCCCTTAGACCTTCTTATTGACGATGAAACTCAGAAATTGCATTGGAATTAAATACAAAAGGCACAACGCCGACTTAAGTAAAAAAAGACTGACTCTTCTTACTGTCTATGTTTTGAACCATTCCTGTGACACTAGCTATAGATTCCGATGCTTCACTTCAGGTTTACTGTATCCCGTGGACCTTCGTATTGACGATGACACACAGAAGTTCCATCGGAATTAAATACAAATGGCACAATGCCGACTTAAGGACAAGAAGACTGACTCTTCTTACTGTCTATGTTTTGAACCAATCCTGTGACTATAGTTATAGGTTTCGATGCTTCACTTCAGGTTTGCTGTATCACTTGGACCTTCTTATTGACGATGAAACTCAGAAATTGCATCGGAATTAAATACAAAGGGCACAATGCCGACTTAAGTAGAAAAAGACTGACTCTTCTTACTGACTATGTTTGAACATTTCCTGTGACACTAGTTATAGATTCCGATGCTTCACTTCAGTTTTACTGTGTCCCTCTGTCCTTCTTATTGACGATGAAACACAGAAATTGCATCGGAATTAAATACAAAAGGCACAATGCAGACTTAAGTACAAGAAGACTGACTCTTCTTACTGACTATGTTTTGAACCATTCCTGTGACACTAGTTATAGATTCCGATGCTTCACTTTAGGTTTACTCTATACCTCTGACCTTCTTATTGACGATGAAACACAGAAATTGCATCGGAATTAAATAGAAAAGGCACAATGCCGACTTAAGTACAAGAGGACTGACTCTTCCTACTGTCTATGCTTTTATCCATTCCTGTGTCACTAGTTATAGATTCCGATGCATGACGTCAGTTTTACTGTATCCCTTGAACCTTCTTATTGACGATGAAACACAGAAATTGCATCGGAATTAAATACAAAGGGCACAATGCCGACTTAAGTACAAGAACACTTACTCTTCTTGCTGACAATGTTTTGAACCATTCCTGTGACACTAGTTGTAGATTCCGATGCTACACTTCAGGTTTACTGTATCCCTCTGACCTTCTTATTGACAATGAAACACAGATATTGCATCGGAATTAAATACAAATGGCACAATGCCGACTTGAGTACTGTCTATGCTTTGAACCATTCCTGTGATACTAGTTATAGATTCCGATGCTTCACTCCAGGTTTACTGTATTCCTTGGACCTCCTTATTGACGATAAAACACAGAAATTGCATCGGAATTAAATACAAGAAGCATAAGGCCGACTTAAGGACAAGAAGACTGACTCTTCTTACTGACTATGTTTTGAACCATTCCTGTGACACTAGTTATAGATTCCGATGCTTCACTTCGGGTCTACTATATCCCTCTGACCTTCCTATTGACGATGAAACACAGAAATTGCACTGGAATTAAATACAAAAGGCACAATGCCGACTTAAGTACAAGAAGACTGTATCTTCTTTCTGTCTATATTTTGAACCATTCCTGTGGCACTAGTTATACATTCCGATGCTGCACTCCAGGTTTACTGTATCCCTTGGACCTTCTCAATGACGATGAAACACAGAAATTGCATCGGAATTAAATACAAAAGGCACAATGCCGACTTAAGGACAAGAAGACTGACTCTTCTTACTGACTATGATTTGAACCATTCCTGTGACACTAGTTATAGATTCCGATGCCTCACTTCAGGTTTACTGTATCCCTCTGACCTTATTATTGACGATGAAACACAGACATTGCACTGGAGTTAAATACAAAAGGCACAATGCCGACTTAAGTACATGAAGACTGGCTCTTCTTACTGACTATGTTTTGAACCATTCCTGTGGCACTAGTTATAGATTCCGATGCTTCACTTCAGGTTTACTGTATCATTTGCACCTTCATATTGACGACGAAACACAGAAATTACATCAGAATTAAATACAAAATGCACATTGCCGACTTAAGTACAAGAAGACTGACTCTTCTTACTGACTATGTTTTGAACCATTCCTGTGACACTAGTTATAGATTCCGATGCCTCACTTCAGGTATACTGTATCCCTCTGACCTTCTTATTGACTATGAAACACAGAAATTGCATCGGAATTAAATAGAAAAGGCACAATGTAGACTTAAGTACAAGTACACTGACTCTTCTTACAGTAGATGTTTTGAACCATTCCTGCGACACTAGTTATAGATTCCGATGCTTGACTTCAGTTACACTGTATCCCTTGGCACTTGTTATTGTCGATGAAACGCAGAAATTGCATCGGAATTAAATACAAAAGGCACAATGCCGACTTAAGTACTAGAGACTGACTCTTCTTACTGTCTATGCTTTGAACCATTCCTGTGACACTAGTTATAGAATCCGATGCTTCACTTCAGGTTTACTCTATCCCTTGGACCTTCTTATTGACGATGAAACACAGAAATTGCATCGGAATTAAATACAAAGGGCACAATGCCGACTTAAGTACAAAAAGACTGACTCTTCTTACTGACTATGAATTGAACCATTCCTGTGACACTAGCTATAGATTCCGATGCTTCACTTCAGGTTTACTGTATCCCTTGGACCTTCGTATTGACGGTGGCACACAGAAGTTCCATCGGAATTAAATACAAAGGGCACAATGCCGACTTAAGGACAAGAAGACTGACTCTTCATACTGTCTATGTTTTGAACCAATCCTGTGACTATAGTTATAGGTTTCGATGCTTCACTTCAGGTTTACTGTATCCCTTGGACCTTCTTATTGACGATGAAACTCAGAAATTGCATCGGAATTAAATACAAAGGGCACAATGCCGACTTAAGTAGAAAAAGACTGACTCTTCTTACTGACTATGTTTGAACATTTCCTGTGACACTAGTTATAGATTCCGATGCTTCACTTCAGTTGTACTGTGTCCCTCTGTCCTTCTTATTGACGATGAAACACAGAAATTGCATCGGAATTAAATACAAAAGGCACAATGCAGACTTAAGTACAAGAAGACTGACTCTTCTGACTGACTATGTTTTGAACCATTCCTGTGACACTAGTTATAGATTCCGATGCTTCACTTCAGCTTTACTGTATCCCTTGGACCTTCTTATTGACGATGAAACTCAGAAATTGCATTGGAATTAAATACAAAAGGCACAATGCCGACATAAGTACTAGGGACTGACTCTTCTTACTGTCTATGCTTTGAACCATTCCTGTGAGACTATTTATAGATTCCGATGCTTCACTTCAGGTTTACTGTATCCCTTGGACCTTCGTATTGACGATGACACACAGAAATTGCATCGGAATTAAATACAAAGGGCACAATGCCGACTTAAGGACAAGAAGAATGACTCTTCTTACTGTCTATGTTTTGAACCAATCCTGTGACTATAGTTATAGATTTCGATGCTTCACTTCGGGTTTACTGTATCCCTTGGACCTTCTTATTGACGATGAAACACAGAAATTGCATCGGAATTAAATAGAAAAGGCACAATGCCGACATAAGTACAAGAGGACTGACTCTTCCTACTGTCTATGCTTTTATCCATTCCTGTGTCAGTAGTTATAGATTCCGATGCATGACGTCAGTTTTACTGTATCCCTTGGACCTTCTTATTGACGATGAAACACAGAAATTGCATCGGAATTAAATACAAATGGCACAATGCCGACTTAAGTACAGGAGACTGACTTTTCTTACTGACAATATTTTGAACCATTTCTGTGACACTAGTTATAGATTCCGATGCTTCACTTCAGGTTTACTGTATCCCTCTGACCTTCTTATTGACGATGTAACACAGAAATTGCTTCGGAATGAAATAGAAGAGGCACAATGCCGATTTAAGTACAAGAAGACTTACTCTTCTTCCTGTCTATGTTTTGAACCATTCCTGTGATTCTAGTTATAGATTCCGATGCTTGACTTCAGGTTTACTGTATCCCTCTGACCTTCTTACTGACGATGAAACACAGAAATTGCATCGGAATTAAATACAAATGGCACAATGCCGACTTAAGTACTGTCTATGCTTTGTACCATTCCTGTGACACTAGTTATAGATTCCGATGCTTCACTTCAGGTTTACTGTATCCCTTGGACCTTCTTATTGACGATAAAACACAGAAATTGCATCGGAATTAAATACAAGAGGCATAAGGCCGACTTAAGGACAAGAAGACTGACTCTTCTTACTGACTATGTTTTGGACCATTCCTGTGACACTAGTTATAGGTTCCGATGCTTCACTTCAGGTCTACTATATCCCTCTGACCTTCCAATTGACGATGAAACACAGAAATTGCACCGGAATGAAATAGAAAAGGCACAATGCCGACTTAAGTACAAGAAGACTGACTCTTCTTACAGTCTATGTTTTGAACCATTCCTGTGACACTAGTTTGCGATTCCGATGCTTCACTTCACGTTTACTGTATCATTTGGACCTTCTTATTGACGATGAAACACAGAAGTTACATCGGAATTAAATACAAAAGGCACAATGCCGACTTAAGTACAAGAAGACTGTATCTTCTTACTGTCTATGTTTCGAACCAATCCTGTGGCACTAGTTATACATTCCGATGCTGCACTCCAGGTTTACTGTATCCCTTGGACCTTCTCAATGACGCTGAAACACAGAAATTGCATCGGAATTAAATACAAAAGGCACAATGCCGACTTAAGGACAAGAAGACTGACTCTTCTTACTGACTATGATTTGAACCATTCCTGTGACACTAGTTATAGATTCCGATGCCTCACTTCAGGTTTACTGTATCCCTCTGACCTTCTTATTGACGATGAAACACAGAAATTGCACTGGATTTAAATACAAAAGGCACAATGCCGACTTAAGTACATGAAGACTGGCTCTTCTTACTGACTATGTTTTGAACCATTCCTGTGGCACTAGTTATAGATTCCGATGCTTCACGTCAGGTTTACTGTATCATTTGCACCTTCATATTGACGACGAAACACAGAAATTACATCAGAATTAAATACAAAATGCACATTGCCGACTTAAGAAAAAAAAGACTGACTCTTCTTACTGACTATGTTTTGAAACATTCCTGTGACACTAGAAATAGATTCCGATGCCACACTTCAGGTATACTGTATCCCTCTGACCTTCTTATTGACGATGAAACACAGAAATTGCACCGGAATTAAATAGAAAAGGCACAATGTCGAATTAAGTACAAGAAGACTGACTCTTCTTACTGTCTATGTTTTGAACCATTCCTGTGACTCTAGTTATAGATTCCGATGCTTGACTTCAGGTTTACTGTATCCCTTGGACCTACTTATTGACGATGAAACACAGAAATTGCATCAGAATTAAATACCAAAGGCACAATGCCGACTTAAGTACAAGAAGACTGTATCTTCTTTTTGTCTATGCTTTGAACCATTCCTGTGACACTAGTTATAGATTCCGGTGCTTCACTCCAGGTTTACTGTATCCCTTGGACCTTCTCAATGACGATGATACACAGAAATTGCATCGGAATTAAATACAAAAGGCACAATGCCGACTTAAGTACAAGAAGACTGACTCTTCTTACTGTCTATGATTTGAACCATTCCATTGACACTAGTTATAGTTTTCGATGCTTCACTTCAGGTTTACTGTATCCCTCCGACCTTCCTATTGACGATGAAACACAGAAATTGCACCGGAATTAAATACAAAAGGCACAATGCCGACATAAGTACTTGAAGACTGACAGTTCTTACTGTCTATGTTTTGAACAATTCCATTGACACTAGTTATAGATTCCGATGCTTCACTTCAGGTTTACTGTATCCCTTTGACCTTCTTATTGACGATGACACACTGAAATTGCATCGGAATTAAATAGAAAAGGCACAATGCCGACTTAAGTACAAGAAGACTGACTCTTCTTACTGACTATGATTTGAACCATACCTGTAACACTAGTTATAGATTCCGATGCTTCACTTCAGTTTTACTGTATCCCTTAGACCTTCTTATTGACGATGAAGCACAGAAATTGCATCGGAATTAAATACAAAAATCACAATGCCGACTTAAGTACACGAAGACTGACTCTTCTTAGTGACTATGATTAGAACCGTTCCTGTGACCCTAGTTATAGATTCCGATGCTTCACTTCATGTTTACTGTATCCCTTGGACCATCTTATTGACGATTAAACACAGAAATTGCATCGGAATTAAATACAAAATGCACAATGCCGACTTAAGTACATGAAGACCGACACTTCTTACTGACTATGTTTTGAACCATACCTCTGACACTAGTTATAGATTCCGATGCTTCACTTCAGGTTTCCTGTATCGCTTGGACCTTCTTATTAACGATGAAACACAGAAATTGCATCGGAATTTAATACAAAAGGCACAACGCTGACTTAAGTACTGTCTATGTTTTGAACCATACCTGTGACACTAGTTATAGATTCAGATGCGTCACTCCAGGTTTACTGTATCCCTTGGACCTTCTTATTGACGGTGAAACACAGAAATTGCTTCGGAATTAAATACAAATGGCACAATGCCGACTTAAGGACAAGAAGACTGACTCATCTTACTGACTATGTTTTGAACCATTCCAGTGACACTAGTTATAGATTCCGATGCTTCACTTCAGGTTTACTGTATCCCTCTGACCTTCCTACTGACGATGAAACACAGAAATTGCACCGGAATTAAATACAAAAGGCACGATGCCGACATAAGTACTTGAAGACTGACTCTTCTTACTGTCTATGTTTTGAACAATTCCATTGACACTAGTTATAGATTCCGATGTTTCACTCCATGTTTACTGTATTCCTTGGACCTTCTTATTCACGATGAAACACAGAAATTGCATCGGAATTAAATACAAAAGGCACAATGCCGGCTTAAGGACAAGAAGACTGACTCTTCTTACTGACTATGTTTTGAACCATTCCTGTGAACTAGTTATAGATTCCGAAGCTTCACTTCAGGTTTACTGCATCACACTGACCTTCGTGTTGACGATGAAACACAGAAATTGCAACGGAATTAAATACAAAAGGCACAATGCCGACTTAAGTACATGAAGACTGTATCTTCTTACTGTCTATGTTTTGCACCATACCTGTGACACTAGTTATGGATTCCGATGCTTCACTCCAGGTTTACTGTATCCCTTGGACCTTCTGATTGACGATGAAACACAGAAATTGCATCGGAAATGAATACAAAAGGCACAATGCCGACTTTAGGACAAGAAGACTGACTCCCCTTACTGACTATGTTTAGAACCAATCCTGTGACACTAGTTATAGATTCAGATGCTTCACTTCAGGTTTACTGTATCCCTCTGACCTTCGTATTGACAATGAAACACAGAAATTGCACTGGAATTAAATAAAAAATTCACAATGCCGCCCTACGTTCAAGAAGACTGACTCTTGTAACTATCTATGTTTTGAACCATTCCACTGCCACTAGTAATAGATTCCGATGCTTCACTCCAGGTTTACTGTATCCCTTGGACCTTCCTATTGACGATGAAACACAGAAATTGCATCGGAATTAAATACAAAAAGCACTCTGCCGACTTAAGTACAAGAAGACGGACTCTTCTGACCGACTATGTTTTGAACCATTCCTGTGACACTAGTTATAGATTCCGATGCTTCACTTCAGGTTTACTGTATCCCTCTGACCTTCTTATTGACGATGAAACACAGAATTTGCATCGGAATTAAATAGAAAAAGCACAATGTAGACTTAAGTACAAGTACACTGACTCTTCTTACAGTAGATGTTTTGAACCATTCCTGCGACACTAGTTATAGATTCCGATGCTTGACTTCAGTTATACTGTATCCCTTGGCACTTCTTATTGTCGATGAAACACAGAAATTGCATCGGAATTAAATACAAAAGGCACAATGCCGACTTAAGTACTAGAGACTGACTAATCTTACTGTCTATGCTTTGAACCATTCCTGTGACTCTAGTTATAGAATCCGATGCTTCACTTCAGGTTTACTCTATCCCTTGGACCTTCTTATTGACGATGAAACACAGAAATTGCATCGGAATTAAATACAAAAGGCACAATGCCGACTTAAGTACAAAAAGACTGACTCTTCTTACTGACTATGAATTGAACCATTCCTGTGACACTAGTTATAGATTCCGATGCTTCACTTCAGGTTTACTGTATCCCTCTGACCTTCTTATTGACGATGAAACACAGAAATTCCATCGGAATTAAATACAAAAGGCACAATGTCGACTTAAGGACAAGAAGACTGACTCTCCTTACTGACTATGTTTAGAACAAATCCTGTGACACTAGTTTGAGATTCCGATGCTTCACTTCAGCTTTGCTGTATCCCTTGGACCTTCTTATTGACGATGAAACTCAGAAATTGCATTGGAATTAAATACAAAAGGCACAACGCCGACTTAAGTAAAAAAAGACTGACACTTCTTACTGACTATGTTTGAACCATTCCTGTGACACCTGTTATAGATTCCGATGCTTCACTTCAGGTGTACTATATCCCTCTGCCCTTCTTATTGACGATGAATCACACAAATTGCACCGGAATTAAATACAAATGGCACAATGCCGACTTAAGTACAAGAAGACTGACTCTTCTTACTGTCTAGGCTTTGAACCGTTCCTGTGACACTAGTTATAGATTCCAATGCTTCACTTCAGGTTTACTGTATCCTTCTGACCTTCCTATTGACGATGAAACACAGAAATTGCATCGGAATTAAATACAAAAGGCACTCTGCCGACTTAAGTACAAGAAGACTGACTCTTCTGACCGACTATGTTTTGAACCATTCCTGTGACACTAGTTATAGATTCCGAAGCTTCACTTCAGGTTTACTGTATCCCTCTGACCTTCTTATTGACGATGAAACACAGAATTTGCATCGGAATTAAATAGAAAAGGCACAATGTAGACTTAAGTACAAGGACTCTGACTCTTCTTACAGTAGATGTTTTGAACCATTCCTGCGACACTAGTTATAGATTCCGATGCTTGACTTCAGTTATACTGTATCCCTTGGCACTTCTTATTTTCGATGAAACACAGAAATTGCATCGGAATTAAATACAAAAGGCACAATGCCGACTTAAGTACTAGAGACTGACTAATCTTACTGTCTATGCTTTGAACCATTCCTGTGACACTAGTTATAGAATCCTATGCTTCACTTCAGGTTTACTCAATCCCCTGGACCTTCTTATTGACGATGAAACACAGAAATTGCATCGGAATTAAATACAAAAGGCACAATGCCGACTTAAGTACAAAAAGACTGACTCTTCTTACTGACTATGTTTTGAACCATTCCTGTGACACTAGTTATAGATTCCAATGCCTCACTTCAGGTATACTGTATCCCTCTGACCTTCTTATTGACTATGAAACACAGAAATTGCATCGGAATTAAATACAAAAGGCACAATGCAGACTTAAGTACAAGAAGACTGACTCTTGTTACTGACTATGTTTTGAACCATTCCTGTGACACTAGTTATAGATTCCGATGCTTCACTTTAGGTTTACTCTATACCTCTGACCTTCTTATTGACGATGAAACACAGAAATTGCATCGGAATTAAATAGAAAAGGCACAATGCCGACTTAAGTACAAGAGGACTGACTCTTCCTACTGTCTATGCTTTTATCCATTCCTGTGTCACTAGTTATAGATTCCGATGCATGACGTCAGTTTTACTGTATCCCTTGAACCTTCTTATTGACGATGAAACACAGAAATTGCATCGGAATTAAATACAAAGGGCACAATGCCGACTTAAGTACAAGAACACTTACTCTTCTTGCTGACAATGTTTTGAACCATTCCTGTGACACTAGTTGTAGATTCCGATGCTACACTTCAGGTTTACTGTATCCCTCTGACCTTCTTATTGACAATGAAACACAGATATTGCATCGGAATTAAATACAAATGGCACAATGCCGACTTGAGTACTGTCTATGCTTTGAACCATTCCTGTGATACTAGTTATAGATTCCGATGCTTCACTCCAGGTTTACTGTATTCCTTGGACCTCCTTATTGACGATAAAACACAGAAATTGCATCGGAATTAAATACAAGAAGCATAAGGCCGACTTAAGGACAAGAAGACTGACTCTTCTTACTGACTATGTTTTGAACCATTCCTGTGACACTAGTTATAGATTCCGATGCTTCACTTCAGGTCTACTATATCCCTCTGACCTTCCTATTGACGATGAAACACAGAAATTGCACTGGAATTAAATACAAAAGGCACAATGCCGACTTAAGTACAAGAAGACTGTATCTTCTTTCTGTCTATATTTTGAACCATTCCTGTGGCACTAGTTATACATTCCGATGCTGCACTCCAGGTTTACTGTATCCCTTGGACCTTCTCAATGGCGATGAAACACAGAAATTGCATCGGAATTAAATACAAAAGGCACAATGCCGACTTAAGGACAAGAAGACTGACTCTTCTTACTGACTATGTTTTGAACCATTCCTGTGACACTAGTTATAGATTCCGATGCCTCACTTCAGGTTTACTGTATCCCTCTGACCTTATTATTGACGATGAAACACAGAAATTGCACTGGAGTTAAATACAAAAGGCACAATGCCGACTTAAGTACATGAAGACTGGCTCTTCTTACTGACTATGTTTTGAACCATTCCTGTGGCACTAGTTATAGATTCCGATGCTTCACTTCAGGTTTACTGTATCATTTGCACCTTCATATTGACGACGAAACACAGAAATTACATCAGAATTAAATACAAAATGCACATTGCCGACTTAAGTACAAGAAGACTGACTCTTCTTACTGACTATGTTTTGAACCATTCCTGTGACACTAGTTATAGATTCCGATGCCTCACTTCAGGTATACTGTATCCCTCTGACCTTCTTATTGACTATGAAACACAGAAATTGCATCGGAATTAAATAGAAAAGGCACAATGTAGACTTAAGTACAAGTACACTGACTCTTCTTACAGTAGATGTTTTGAACCATTCCTGCGACACTAGTTATAGATTCCGATGCTTGACTTCAGTTACACTGTATCCCTTGGCACTTCTTATTGTCGATGAAACGCAGAAATTGCATCGGAATTAAATACAAAATGCACAATGCCGACTTAAGTACTAGAGACTGACTCTTCTTACTGTCTATGCTTTGAACCATTCCTGTGACACTAGTTATAGAATCCGATGCTTCACTTCAGGTTTACTCTATCCCTTGGACCTTCTTATTGACGATGAAACACAGAAATTGCATCGGAATTAAATACAAAGGGCACAATGCCGACTTAAGTACAAAAAGACTGACTCTTCTTACTGACTATGAATTGAACCATTCCTGTGACACTAGCTATAGATTCCGATGCTTCACTTCAGGTTTACTGTATCCCTTGGACCTTCGTATTGACGATGGCACACATAAGTTCCATCGGAATTAAATACAAAGGGCACAATGCCGACTTAAGGACAAGAAGACTGACTCTTCATACTGTCTATGTTTTGAACCAATCCTGTGACTATAGTTATAGGTTTCGATGCTTCACTTCAGGTTTACTGTATCCCTTGGACCTTCTTATTGACGATGAAACTCAGAAATTGCATCGGAATTAAATACAAAGGGCACAATGCCGACTTAAGTAGAAAAAGACTGACTCTTCTTACTGACTATGTTTGAACATTTCCTGTGACACTAGTTATAGATTCCGATGCTTCACTTCAGTTGTACTGTGTCCCTCTGTCCTTCTTATTGACGATGAAACACAGAAATTGCATCGGAATTAAATACAAAAGGCACAATGCAGACTTAAGTACAAGAAGACTGACTCTTCTGACTGACTATGTTTTGAACCATTCCTGTGACACTAGTTATAGATTCCGATGCTTCACTTCAGCTTTACTGTATCCCTTGGACCTTCTTATTGACGATGAAACTCAGAAATTGCATTGGAATTAAATACAAAAGGCACAATGCCGACATAAGTACTAGGGACTGACTCTTCTTACTGTCTATGCTTTGAACCATTCCTGTGAGACTATTTATAGATTCCGATGCTTCACTTCAGGTTTACTGTATCCCTTGGACCTTCGTATTGACGATGACACACAGAAATTGCATCGGAATTAAATACAAAGGGCACAATGCCGACTTAAGGACAAGAAGACTGACTCTTCTTACTGTCTATGTTTTGAACCAATCCTGTGACTATAGTTATAGATTTCGATGCTTCACTTCAGGTTTACTGTATCCCTTGGACCTTCTTATTGACGATGAAACACAGAAATTGCATCGGAATTAAATAGAAAAGGCACAATGCCG